>NC_040884.2:28388487-28525987 GCF_900634795.4 Betta splendens
TCCAATAACCTCCTTCCTGTTTTTCCTGATTCATTGGAGGTGTACTGTACAGTGTGTGCTAAGAGAAAAGAAGGTCATCAGTACTGATGTGCGCTTCCTTGCCTGCTATCACAGTATTACCTGAAGGACACACCCTATTTTGGGCTCCTTAATCTGTTGCAGAGGTAATGGGATTACTTCATCCAGGCCTCCTCTGTTCTGTTCAAACTTTTACAGGAGCATCTCTTTAACAGAGCTGGTCCTCATCAGAGTGAAAGCTGAGGCTGCACCACTGCAGAGATGCAGACAGAGCCAACAATACGATGAGAGCATACGAGGACAGAGCCAGGCACCATCAGCTGTTTAATCCATCACAACTCAAAAACCCACGGAATACGAGGCTGCACGCCCTACGTCTAATGTCAGTCCCATTTATAACTACTGTCCTAGTAAATGAAGAGTGATCTATGAAAGGGATGTTTAATATGTCAGTCCAGGCCAGGTGGTGGAGGTGGAGGTAAGTCTCACCTGGCATGCAGTTCAGTGTCTGACCCTGGGGGGGCAGCGGTGGAAGTGTTGTTGGGGCAGGTGATGTGACAGCAGGGTTGCGTGTGGGTGATTCAGCAGATTCACAGTCACAGGTACAGGCCTTCATGTTTCGTGTCCATGTCTCAATCACCTGCTGGTCCTCCTCCTGCAGATTCTCCCCCTCCGTGTCCTGACGGCCACAGGGAGAGGAGTGAACCCTCACTTTGCTCACACAGTCAATTCAAGTTCCTGAAGGTGGCTTAATAGCTGCTTCTTACCTCCTGAGAGTGAACAGCGATCAGAGCTATTTCACATGGATAGATGCATGTAATGTCGAAACAGATGTTGAAAATAAATATGGAATGCAAAAAGATCAAACATTACAGCCAAAAAATAAAATCAACTGAAAAATACATTTGAAACAATCGAAGGTTCTACATTTTTATTCCAGCAAAGCCTCTGTATGCACTTGGACTTGCATGGCTACAAAAAGACACAATGAACCTGGCTCAACGGGGAGTATAGTCCTGTTTTTAGGCAAATCCATTCATGGTGCCATACTAATACCTCTAGTGCAGGTGTACACTTACCCTGACACAGAAGCAGGAGGAAAAGCACAGCAGCACATCGAGCACCGGCCTCCATCTTCTTCCTCAGATGGGCTGGAATGTGATGTGTGTGATACCTAAGACTGCTGTATAGGATTACTGTAATCCACAGGCCTGCCTTGGCCTCAGCTCCTGCTCTTTACTAGACCTCACACACCTCCGTTTGGCTGCTCTATTGAACAGCACCTATGGTGAAACCCATCACCTCATCAATAACAGATAATCATCCTTGGTGGCAGCACTGCCTCTCAGGTTTACAGCACCAACACTCAACTCATGGGAAAATGTTCAGTTCTAATTGACATCATCAGCAAAACTATGTTTTGGCCACACAGTGTTGAAAACAACAGCAAATGATTCACTAGGGCTCTACTGCAGAAACTTAACTGGACCATGAGTGAGTGAGTGAGTGAGTAAGTGAGTGAGTGAGTGAGTGAGTGAGTGAGTGAGTGAGTGAGTGAGTGAGTGAGTGAGTGAGTGAGTGAGTGTTTTTTGTTGTTGTAAACTGCCACTTTTCCCCTGTTGTTAAGTTCTTTCCTGTGTTGCCTGTAACACATTTGCCTCCTCTGTATGCTATATTGCCCACACTTTTCTATTCTTTTCACACAGTTTGTAGTGCTTTTGCAGTGGCTAGTACTAAGCTAGTACTAAGCTTTGAATTGTGCTTAAATAAATGATTTAATGTGCATCTAAGCGGTATGTCTCATGCACTTTGTACCTTGCTCCTAGAACATGATGTCTTTTTCTTGTGCAGTAACTGTTTAGCTATGTAATGGGGGCAAGGATGAGACAATGCTCATAACCCTCTGTTGAAAAACATTGAGTTTTCATTTATCCCCAGACTCCAATATCCTGCCTGTGGTGTAATAAGGTACAAGGCCCAGTATAATGCTACAAAATCTCAAAATTGATTAACAATAAACACAGATCTTAGCTCTGATATAATCTGCTGATCATAGTTTTTAAAAATAATAGGATGTTACTACAAATCTCATAAAGCAGGACTAGATAAACTAATATGTTACTACTTGTAATTACTATCACTATGCTCCTATAACAACATAAACAATAATAATAATAATAATAATAATACGAAGAAGAAGAAGAAGAAGAAGAAGAAAAAGAATTTGGTCATGTTTAATACTGTATTTGACAGGTGGTTTTCTGGCCCCTGTCTGTTGTAACATTAAAACCAATGTGCTATGGACTGATCAGTGTATTGTAAGCCGATATTTTAAGACTTTTTCCGGTGTCTGTACGCGTTCTAAACGTTTTTTGTGTTATTCCGCACGTCAACATCGGAAGCCACTGCGATATTGACTTGCTAAGGGGCGTAACCAGCTGGTTATGGCGTTTTGATTGAAGTTTTTCGCAGCAAATAAGATGTACGATTTGAGTCGCAGCGTCAAAAAGGCGGGGACTGCCAAAAACTGACAGCCAATGAGCAATACCTCGAGCACCTCCTTGACTAATCAGAGGCTGGATACCAAGTAGCCGTGTTTCGGGGAGGCGGTCGGTGACTCGTTTCTGTACAGGGGAAGACAGTTGTTATTCAAGGTAAGTAGTTTATTAAAGGTGTATTTTTTTTCTCAAAATCAAACGCAAATACGCGCTTGCTTACGTGTCGCCTCTAAAGCGGGCTAGGAACAACTGTCTAATGCTACTCTGAATAATGACGGTAATGGTAACTACTTCCGTTAGGCTGTGTGGATAACGGTGAAGGCGACATAGTCATTTTACCCAAGTCATGATTTTGGTGTGACCTTAACTGTGCCGAAGTAGCTTTTAAATTAGCCATAACATATTGTTATGCTGTAATGTAATGTAGCTTGAAGTAAAATGTTGTCTCAGGTCAAATGTTCAGGTAAATTCAAACCTGTGGTGAAATCGTTCATCTACAGTATAACAGTCAGACTGTAGCTAACGCTGCATGAATAGATTTAGAACTAATGTAGATATGTGGTTGCCACGTACAAAAGGTTTGTATTATTATTAAACACTAACACTGAATTTGTCTTGCATCTTTCTAACGGTCTCTACAGATTTATCTACAGATAACGGTCTCTACTAAGATTTCCTACAGTAGTATTATGAAGATATTGTCCTAACATGTTTGTTTTTTTAAGTCCACCTGGTTCCTCCTGACACCTATGGCCGTGTTTTACAGCTCCTCTGTTTGGTCTCATCTCTTCATTTCAGATGCAGTTCATGCTTCTGTTCAGTCGACAAGGCAAGCTCCGGCTTCAGAAATGGTACGTGCCTCTGTCTGATAAGGAGAAAAAGAAGATCACCAGAGAGTTAGTGCAGACCGTCCTCGCTCGAAAGCCAAAAATGTGCAGCTTTCTTGAGTGGCGGGACCTCAAGATTGTGTACAAGAGGTGGGTCAGATTTGGATTTGTTCATGAACTAAATGTTTTCTATTTAATCACCCTCAAAATACCAATCCTCACTTCCCTTGACAATTCATAGGCCTGTCATTCAAAGATGTGGGTTAAAGAGGAAGACGTCATGGCTGCACTACAACAAGAAAGAGCATTAATTTTGCCTCATTATGTTCTGTTGCTATGCCAACAAACGGGCAGGCAGACTGGTGAACCTAGGTGACCTAACAGGGCCAGACATACATAGTGATTAAAGTGCTGACCAGGCAGCAACTTTGCACTGTTGCCTAACCAGTCTGACGTTTGTTTATTCATTAATCCAAATTGTGTGATTACTTTGCCATTTTTTTAAATTATTTGTAGTTACTATCATTGGTTCACTTGTTGCCTGTTGCATCCAACCAAGTAATTAAGTGTCAATAATCAGATATAGCAATATTAAGATTGTGTAGAAGACAGTGCTCTTCTACACCAATTATTACATTCATAAACTGATTCTGTAATAATTGGTCATTGCTCCTTTTTAAATAGTCTTACAGTATGTTTTACTCTTTTACTCTTACCTGAGATGAAGCTTCAGGTAAAGTTTTCAAAGCTTTCCTTCAAAGTCATTATACAAACAATATATTTATTGAGAAAAATACATGTTTACAGAGGCATTTAACTGTGTCACTAGACTACCACATTCTACCTAAAGACACACATTAGAGTATTTACCTAGAGTGTGTTTAAAATTTGACCTTAACACCCGCTTGCCATGCTGCTGCTTTGGTATATGACTCAGCCTCAGTAAAAGGGCTGTTTCACTTCTTTGCGCCTGAGACAACTAAACAACTGAACTGAATCCATTGTGTTTCTTGGCTCTGCTTTGCATTCATCTGCACAAACAGCAGGCAAAATAGAACAAGGGAATAAAGAATTCAAGAATTCCTGTTATCCTGTAACAGGAATCAATAATGCCAATGAGCTCCAGAGCTGCTGAATGTGAGACTCTTGCACGCTTCCTTACTACAACCTACAGCTTGGCTCACTTTGCTGTCTTGCTCAGGTAGTTTTTAAGGGATCAACTGACCAGGTCCTTTATTAACCACTCATCACATGTTTAAAGAATTCCTTAGGGATTATCCTGGATAAAGGACCATGGCAGAATGGGGCTTAACTCATGCAGCCTTCTGCATCCAGCTTCAGTCTTTTAAATGAATACCCAGTATTGAGTACACAGAGCAGTCCTTAATAACAACAGAGAACTGCTCTCTCAGCACCATGACAATGAGCTGGGAGACAGCGTATAAATCATGTTTAAATGATAAAAATGCACAAAGGGATACAGTATGTCGCAGTGTTTACAGTAAAAGATGAGTTTATAAAACGCTGGATTGTTGTTCTGTTGCAGATATGCCAGCTTGTACTTCTGTTGTGCCATAGAGGACCAGGACAATGAGCTCATCACGCTGGAGATCATCCACAGATACGTGGAGCTGCTGGACAAATACTTTGGCAGTGTGCGTTTCTTATTCCTCCTGCATTTATTTTGGGGTATTCAGATGTTTGCCACATCTTGAACCTGAACAAATAGGTAATTTCTTAAAGGTGCCATTTAATACTTGTTTAACAGGTTTGTGAGCTGGACATCATTTTCAACTTTGAGAAGGCCTACTTCATTCTGGATGAGTTCCTGTTGGGTGGTGAGGCTCAGGAGACATCCAAAAAGAATGTGTTAAAGGCCATTGAGCAGGCTGACCTTCTACAGGAGGTAAGGCATTACATATTCAGATTGAGATGATGAAGACACCATGTGAGTGAAGCTTGGCGCCCAGTATATTAACCTAATCCAAAAATGCTGATTATTCGTAAAAAGAGTAAGAGGAGTAAATTACGGTGATGAACAGTTCTGCTTATGTGTACTGTATTAAATCAGGTGTGACAGGAACAAATTACTGAAACTTGAGGCTGGAATGCCTTCTGTGCAAATATAATGCTATAGTAGGTGTCAAAAGATAAGAAACTATATTACAGTATTTGCAGGTAAACCTACCTTGTGCACATTTTCGATTACTGCAATAGCAAACAGTGGTAATTCTTGTTACTGTCTGCAATATTTAATATGGATAAAGATATAGATCTATCCAACAATGCAGAAATATCTTGTGTGTTGTTCTGACCATACATTATAACAACCAGATGGGATCTCAGTGTGTAGCACCCAGTAACAAATACACAGTTTCCTCTGACAGCTTCACAATAATAGCCACACAATGTTTTGACAGCAAACCGATTTTAATGTGAAGCAGTGGCAGTAGGACATGTTGGGTTGGAGTCAGCAGGGCCCTCAAACCGCACTCATGCAGCATTAGAAGCATGAGCGATAAAGAGCCTTCTATTAATTTCATGAAATGACAAACACGATACTTTAATCATGGACAGTAGGATTTCCTACTGTAGGACTGTATGAGTATTAGATTTATCTGTAGACATGGCCATAAATAGCCCCAACAAGGAAAAGTGACAAGAGAGGTGATTACAGAATATAAATACATTGGGATCAATTCCAGGGTCACTCAGGTGCCTTTCCCTGTGGAGGCTGCAAGTTCTCCCCGTGTCCGCGTGGGTTTGCTCCGAGTACTCCGGTGTCCTCCCACACTCAGGTTGATTGGGGAGTCTAAATTGCCCGTAGGTGTGAGTGCAGGATTCAGTGGTTTGTCTGTCTATATGTGGCCCTGTGATGGACTGGCAACCTGTCCAGGGTGTACCCCACCACTCACCGATTGACAGCTGGGATAGACTCCAGCAGGTCCACAATCCAGTGGAAGATGAGTGAGTGAGGATTTTTATTGACATTTAAGTATATTTTTATCCCAGCAGTAATAGTCTGAGCTGTTTTTAGAGGATTGGATTGTTTGTATTGCAGTGTTACTTTACTCTGCAAACTCAAACATTGTGTTTTATTTTCCCCACGTCCCCTGGTGTGGTGTCACTTCTTATTTTCTGATGCATGAGTGTAAGATTCATTTGATGTTTGTTTGTTTTCACAGTGCTTTCACTTACTTTGCCCAATGTTACTTTTAATTTCATCTGACATACATGTGTTTCTGTCTTTGCCCGATTATCCCCTACTGTGATTTTGCAGAATCTAGACTTTCAGATGCGTCTGTTTTCAGGTACAGTTTGTAAAAACACAAGTAAATTCCGATGTGGTATTAGAAAAGTAAACGTAGATGTCCTGTAGATTCAAGCAGAAACAACATACAGCAGCAGTGTTACAGGAAATAGTTTCTGAAGTTGCTGGTGTGTTTTTTCTGTTGTGCTAATGACGTCAGGCTAACCAATAACTCTGTACATATCTCATAGATCTCAAAAGAGGGTATGCACGCACTTCACGTCCCCACTAGATAACCTTGTCCTCACTCAGAGCCCAGCTAAACATGTGGATGTCTGTCAGCTTCAGTAAGGCAAACTGTGGAAATGGGAGTAAAACAGATGATTGTCAGCTTCAATTAGAGGCAGCTGGACCCAACAGTGGTTGTCACAGTTTAACAAAGAAGCAGTCATCCGTGGCCATTCGCTGTCTGTCTCACAGCTGACTGACAGCACTGCGGCAGAGACGTGCAGGCAGCCTCTCCCTCGTTTCACAAACTGTTAATTGACTTATTTGGTCTTCTGTGGTGCAGTAGGATTCAATTTCACTAAAACAAAACACTATTTTTGTGGAATTGATTTATATTATCACCACACACCTCTTCTCTGATTTAGGTGTCCTTTACAGTAATGATTTTCTGGCTGCACATTGTCACAGGAGTAGCTTTTGCCATTTAGTGGTGGTGTTATGTGCATACCCTCTATCCACAAGTATATTGGTTCAAGTTTTATCCCATATTATCTCCCTCTTTGGTGTCATAACTCAGGTCCCTGAGGCCACTAAATGTCTGAATATGTGCCCTCACGGCCTGTGACCAACAGTGGTTGGCTAGAGCTACTGTAGGTGAGGGACCGTTCTGAGACTGAATGCTTTAAAACAGGAACATTTAAATAAAGAGTATTCACTTCTAAACTCTGCATAAACAAGCTAATAATTGTATAAACATGGCTAAAAAGTGACCTTTGACGTAATATGGGGAGCTCGTATTTGGTATTGGCCCAAAATATATGTACACACAGCTGACTCCCTAAGTCTGAAGTGGGTATCACTGAATTAAATATATTTTTAACAGTGTTTGTACTGGCGGTTATCCATAAATAATAGTTGTGTTTTACATAACTTAAAGTAACTAAGTAGGTAAGAGAAAACTCAACTTTCCACATTATACCTAAACAAAAACCTGATCTTCCCTTTCAGCGGTTTTTGATCATAGTGTTTCATACTATGATAAGGCTACATAAAAAACACAGTTCAGGTGGAACGTGGACCACCAAAGGATGAAAGCTAGACAGATTTTTTATTTTACTTCTTTATGATTTTTACCTTCGTTTTGAAGACCAGAAACAGAGCAGTGAAGTGAAGTGATCCATAAAGTTGGAAAGTCTTACAGCTTGATTGTGGCCCTGTGCCAGAGGGAGCTTCAGCCAAATCCTTAATCCCCCAAGGACAAATGGCAAAGCTTATCATTGATTTACGGTGAGCTGGACCATCAGGTATCCGTACTGTACTGAGAACATACTGTACTGGTACAGTGATCCTAAAAGGCCTATAGTAAAAGTTTTTCATATGCCTTAAGTGGCTAATTAAAACATCTAATGAATTGTCTTGTATTGGACATGGAGTCAAAACCTCATCGGTACCAATCCAAGTTCATCCTGAAGAGCACGAAAAGATCTCTGACTGGCTCAATTTTGTATTCATAGAGCCAGAGTGAAGACTGGGGGAGTTTGCCAAATGAGGAGCTCTTGTAATGTGCCTAGAGTCCATCCATGCCTCCACCCAGGCAACTGGTAACTACCAGACTGATGCAGTCATTCAGCATGAGTTTTCAGTACTGTGTGCTGTGGACTTCTATCTGCATGTCAGTTTGACTGTCTCACAACTAGGAGTGAAAATACAATCCAGTACTCGACACAACGTACTGTATGGGTCCTAACGGGCCTGAAGGCAGACTCTCGTTTTACTGCCAGGCAGCATAATCTCATACTTTACCAATGGGTTGAATTTGGACTTTCTTCACATTATGAATAACACTGGATTTTACCATGCATATCATTTGTAACCGAACCTACTGGGAAGTTAAGTTTTCACTTCAATTGTATATTTTATTTAAAGTGAATGAACTATGCTGCTTGTGTGAAAACTAGCCTGCCGTTAAACTAATAGCACTGAATGAAACTGTGATAACTTCAGAGCATAACCACTTTTCGTTTTTGCAGCATTTTGCATTTACTTCTACTAACCTTGATTTAACATTTTACAATGTACTACAGGGTCCAGATGACCATGTAACACAGCTGTCACCTACTAAGTACTACAAGACTATTATAGGATAACATGATCTTATTTTGTAGCAAATTCCACAAAAAGACCAAAACCATCTCTGCACTCATTTATCTTTTCACAGCTTAACAATGGAGGAAATAACAACCAAGGACTGTCAGTGTTGGTTTGAGTCTTTCTTGGCATTTGCTATAATACAGATGACGTTCGAACCTTCGGTAAAAAAATAAGGCAGAAACAGTTACACTAACTCCTTGTCAGTGTTAATCTACAATTAGTGCAATGATCCTTTAAGTTTGTGAGTATAAAAGTACTTGGTTTGAATAGCGCAGTGGACAAGTTGAGGTCTGTTTTTGTTCCTGTGGCTTTACGGCATTAGCACATAGAGCTGTAATTAGACAGAAACATACCACAAGGGATTTGGTTTAAGCTATTTTAATAAGCCTTTAATGAAACATTTCTCAGGAGCTGGTCATTACCTGGGTGCCAGCAAGCAGATCTTCTTTTGGCATAATGATGCCTCAGAAGATTTCCAGCTCAGCTCAGCCCTCCATCATCAGAGACATTGCATATACTGTAAATTGAGCAGAGGCATCCCCACGATAAGGGGGCTTTTATTGTGGTGGTGCACAGTCAATCTCTTGTTCCCTGAGCGTTCAATAGATGTGTATAGGCTGTAGGTCCCTGATTGATTTGAGCTGAGCTGAGCTGACCAGTGGTGCTTCATGCTGCTGATTTGTGTTCTTATGAAGATGTCTGCCTCGCAGGTGTGATGGTCCCAAATATGGCCTCTGAGTCCTCTGGTCTTTTCCAGAATTAGGCTTGCAGAGGTGAATATTGAATGTCTGTGGTCGTGTGTACCGCTAGAGCCCAGTAGTCAGACCTAGTCCCAGTCTGTATGTAGCTCACTTTGTGCTGGTAAGATGATGCTATTACAGCTGACAATACATGTTTGTAATGAGAACAAAACCTGTCTGTGTGTTTGTCTTTGTTTGTCATTACTGTACGTGTAACAAGCTCATGGTTAATGTTTACTAAATGTTTTGCATCATTAAATTAAACAGTGTTCTAAGATGTTTATCATTCTAAATAGCATTTATGTTCAGCTTAGGCCATTATTTAGGATCACACAGATTTGCTTATGCCTTAGCTTAGTTAACCCAACTAAGGTCTAGATGAGACACTGAGACTTGAACTGTAAAGCAGAATTCCAAAAGTTATTCTGTAAGAGTAGTTTTGTTGTGCTGTGTTCTTTTTGATTAATATCAGTTTCAGCTGAGCAAAAAGAGGATTAGTTGGACCTAGCGTATAGACTAAATGTAAAAATTATGACTTCCTTACAGACTGTGATTTTCTACACATTTGTTGTTTACATCAAGTCAACACCCTACAGCGTATTAACTACTGTGACTGCTCCTTTACGTTACACAGGGTTGACCGCGCTGCATGTAGTTTGTCTGTAGGTGGTGCTTCCTGCCTGCTGCTCTGTCTCCTGCATGTCCTGCGTGTAAGGTGTTACTTAGGACTCGGTGTTGTTGTGTTTTCTAAGCTGTGTGCATTTCTCTCCTCCAGCCCCGTCATGAGTATTTTAATGTGCCTGTGTACTGATTGGCTGCCATCGCCGCTGCTGCTGCCGCTGCTGCTGCCGCTGCTGCCGCCGCTGCTGCTGCTGCTGTTATCCACCCTGCATGCTGAGCTCCTCAGTGCCTGGCACCCTTGTCTGCCCTCTGAGCACCTGTCATTGTCATGTGTTGCCGTGTCACATTATTCTCAGTTTCTTCAATTGGGACAGTCGTGATACAATATTACCATGGCCAAGAAAACTGACAATGCCAGTCAATTAGTAGGTAACACTGATATTATTCACCTTTACATTTGTAGCCAATACGTTTATTAAGAGTGAGCCTTTATTAAGTTTCATGCCTGTCTTACATCAGTTGAACACCTCTCTTTACTGTTGTAACTTTACTGATGTAACATCACAAACCCAAATGCTGTGTTTGAAATGAAATTCTTTAGCCACAAGCTTTGGCCTAAACACAGCAAACAAATCTAGTAAGAGAAATGTATAGAATGTTAAAATGATAAAGGGCAACTACACAGGTTTTCAGTTAGCCTCCACTGATTCTAGTTGGTTAGGGGATTAAATGTATAATATTAAAGCTCCCTTTACCCTCCTACGTTACAGTTTTTCAGTTCATCTAGGGAGAATGTCAATGACAGGTCATAGGTTGAGCAACCACATATGAAAATAGGATTTGCAAAAGTCTTCCAGATGATGCCAGTAGACATTCATGTGTTTTTTCAGCTACAGTAGTCATGTAAGGCAGAGACATAAATGTTAAATGATGCCCATATACATTTTTCCCATTAGAACTGTAAGCCATGAATTAAAAATTGATGAGGTTGTCCTTTAAGATGTTTCTAAGGTCAAGAACTTCAAATATCATAGTAATTTACTGCACTTGTTAAAAAGCACAGCACTACTTAAAAGCAGTGTGTTAAGATAAAAGTCTTCCCCTTTCATTCATGCTGTTGCTGCTTAAAGTATGTGGTGGATGACTGCCCTCTGTTGCACAGGCTGTAGAGCAGAGCAGTTACACATACTGTAAGAAACGGTAGAGAAAGAAGATGATTTGGACACTAATGTGACATGAACACATTAAGGGCTCATCACATTCCCACTGTATTAAGTTATAATTAGTTTCCTTTATGTGTCACATCCTAATTGTTTTGCTCATTGGTGTTTTTGTTAATTAGTTCACATTATGTCTGCCGTGGGTGGGAAGTAAACAGGTCTCACATGATGCATGTTCCTTTATCACATCCTTTTGAAATGTATCTGTTTTATTTTTGCTGTCCCCTTTCACGTATAACATATGGTTTCTTATGATTTGCAGTATTTGTTGTTGTGATAAGTATAAGACAGACCACGGCGCAATCTACCAAACCTATGCTTCAAAATGTATGTCCAATCATCAGCCGAGTTACATATTAGACAATTATTTATTGTGATTTAAATTAATATCAAAGATAAATATATTTAGTATTGGGAGTAATACTAAATATTTTGCACTGGACAATTAAGGACTCTTGGCTTTCTTAATTCTTATCAATATGTTTACCTTCATTTGGCTTCACATTTAATTTGTCCCTACTGAAGTAGCACTTTAAATGTTTTATATGATCTGACATTGTTCATTTGTGTCCTATTAATAAAGATGGATCGCATTATTAGACAATAGTGACAGTGGCTATAATAGATAATAAATTGTTTATAATTCTGAGTTAAGCACAAGGCGTCTTTCTTTGTTATAAGGAGTTATAAAGTTTAGGAAGACATTTAATTCAGTTCTTACTGCAAACAAACTCTCCAACTTACGGGATCTGTTAAGTTTGCACGTGAAAATGTTTATCCTGCATAATATGTGACGGGGGAAAGTGAAAAGTCTATTAGTGGTAAATAATGCATAGTTTGCGGTTTAAGTTCTGGGTGGAATGTTTTGTGCTAGAAACGGAGTGGAACTTCAGAAACCACTTTGTTAAAGTGGTTGATTTCGCTCCTCTCACCGTAAAACAAGGTTTCTGTCTCACTGTCCTGATGCAGCTCCTCTCTTTACTTTGTGCTGAACCTTGTTTTAGGACGCCAAAGTAAGTGCTCCTTCTTTTTTCTTTCACATATCATCAGCTCTTACATGTATGTTGTACCATAGAATGTCTAACGGATGTCCTCCCACACATGGAGAAGAAAGTAAATGCACAAACTATGTGCTTCAGGTACTTTGGGTTTATGATGATGATGTCTGTTCACATACAGTATAGAAAATATTGATTTGTGTGGTGCTGTGTTTGACTACAAAAAGGTCCAATTTGTACAGTATATACTGTGCAGGTTATATAAAGGCTACAAGCACTTTTTATGAGGAAGAAAACAAAAACATGATTTAAGAAAATGCTGTCCACACACAACTACACTAAATCAGATTGCTGAATTTGTGTTGAAGCCACCATGTATGTGTACACATATATTCATTTCATTTACCATGTTAGCATTCAATTGCATTGTCATTCTATAATACACATTATAGTGGTGGTTTCTTGCCAAGTTCGATCTCTGACCTTGATGAAACACTTTCCTCCGCACCGCTGTAGAGAAAACAACCCCACACCAGGAAAAAACATGGTGCCACAGTTTATGCGTGTCTTTGTGTGTGCGTGTGAGTTGAGTAATGATGTCATTACTGTTGAAATCTGCTGAATGAGTGCGTGTTGGGCATCTCACAGAGCACTTGACTGGAGCCGTGCTCCTCTCTCTCCCCACAGGAAGCAGAGACCCCGCGCAGCGTGCTGGAGGAAATTGGACTGACATAAACACGGTCCTCAGCATCTCTCGCCCCACACTCCATCAGCCAGCCACTCTGCTGTATATAGCCCATAACAACCCCTGTTCACCACTGAGCACACACTCACGCAGACAGGACACATACACACACGTGGTGGGCATCACTTTCCTCTGCATCGGCGCTCCACAACCCTGCCGTGGTCTTCAAACCTTTTGTCTTGGGCACACACTGTAGCACTGTTTGTTTGTTTCCTGCTGAGTATTCTGACCTGTACAATATGCTTTATTGTAAACAAAAGTCTTAAGTATTACAGTGACTGAACCAAAGAGTTATATTTCATCTCACTTAAAATCCTGATTATCATGAATTTAGATTAAGCCTACTTGAAATGTTTGGAATTTGAAATGCACTGTCAGCACCCTGTGATGGAGTCCTGCTGTCTGAAATGAAATGACGTGTCAAAATGTTTCGTATCTCAGTTTACAGGCCATTATCATATTTATGAGTAATAAATGGTGCCACTTGTGTTAAATGCCTTAATCTCTAACTGTTCTTGTTTCATGATAAAGTAACATTTGCATGGCACTCTCTAATGTAGCAGGTAAAGTCTGACGGTTAATGTGCAAGAACTTGACTGACTGTTCCTTTTGTTCATGTTTACTACTGTGCTTCTGTCTCTGCTGTGATACTGTGAATTTAAAGATCAGTATTGTGGTGGTTCAGTTTAAGAGGCAATGTGATGATCATGATGATGGTGATGATAAAAAATTGTTCACAGAAAATGACAAGCTTTATTTTTAACATATTTTTAACATATTTTGAATTGAAAGAAAAGATAAAAGCTGATGTCATTAAATCCATGTTAGTAGGTTGTATAATTCAAAATCAATAATTTGTCTTTTCTTAGGACCACTCTGCTGTAGCGCTGATAACTGCCACAGTACTAATATAAGAAGTGTTACTTGATGTGTTCTGAGATCCAAGACCGATTGGCTGCTGAATATAATAACCAAACAATTAATTATCGGTACATAAATCTTCTTACCAAGGCAGTCTGACAAATTTTTAACACTGATATTTATTCAATTTCACAGTTGTGAAAAGGAATTCTGGGTATTTTTGTATGTGTCAGTATACAGTATAGTCTATGTGGATAAGGGTTTTCTTCTCTATATATACTGTATATACACTTATTTCTTGTTTCAAAGCAGTGTATCAATTAAATCGTTGAAAAAGTTTTTTTCATAGAAATGATGCAGTGGGTGTCTGCTGCTGGACATGAGGTTGATGAGCGCAGTGACACTTACTGTAACCAAATATTGCTGTGTGTGGTTGATGTAAAAAGAAGCAGCTGCTTTTTACCATCCACAGATTTCCACATATCACATAAAATGTTGTGAATGTACACTCTTAATATAAAGTGTTTTTCTTTATACTGTATCTGAGCCTTTACAGCAACTCACTGGGATCACACAGAGGTTGGAATTTACTGAAAGACCCCTGACTAGTGTTTACACATTAAAACTCTGATACATACAGTAACTAATGTCCACCGTCACAGACACAACCTGCGCTATAATCAAGAAGATGTCTGAAAAACTGTGAGTTCGTACAAGGCCTTTAGGAAACACTTTGACTCTCTGCTCAAAAAAAATTGAACAAAACAAACTGTGGCCGGTTTTGGCAACGTGACGTACTTCACAGCATGGAAACTATTTATTTACCAGGAACAAGAGTGTCTCAGCCACTGTGTCTATGTCTAACAGCAATAGCGTCAGATTCCATAGCAGAACAACAACTGTCAATGCACTAAAACAGTAGTATCAGCCACAGCCTCACCTTTAATGCCTTGTACACGGGACATCACAAACATTCTGACATTAGACCTTTTTAAAATCTGGTATTTTTTCCTGAACTATTCACATTATCATTTTGCATTTTCTGTATATTACCTGTCGTTTCATGAGCCGAAGAATTGGTCAAGCTTCCTGATCACTTTTGTAGAACTCCAAACTCCTTTTTCATTTTGATAATGTGAAAAACTGTAACTCAAATGTAACTGAGGAGAGACAGTATTTACCACATGGGTGCAGGGCAACCCGTGTATTACATTGATGGAGTGTGTTTACTTATAGATCACATATCGTGTAGTTTGCGTCCGAAACGTGTCAAGAATAAAAGTGAAGGGTTGTGACTTCTTGTCAAGATCAGCAATAAAGAGTAGTCCATACTGCCATACAGACGTGGTTTCATTTGTCTGGTCGTACAAATATATCAATGGTTACACAGTTCATACACTGTAAGGACTGAAACAGAAAAGACACAGTACTACAAAGTGTCAGTTAGACTTATATAAAATAAGCTGGCTCAGGCACAGGATAGTCTTGGTTTAAATAGTAACAAACCTTTTTTTGGTTCACCTCAACTGGAAGAATATATTATTTGATTGGGTTTGGTTTAGGTGAGTGAGATTCAACACATTTATATTAACAAAACATTACATCACATTTTTAAAATAGGTTATTGTATCTGACTAGCGTTGATCAGACAGTAACAAAGTTTCTAAACTGTAATGTTTAAAAAACTGTGATTGTTGTACAAAGGCAGCAGCACAAACATTTCCATTCCTAAGCAGTAAAACATGTTTTTCTCTCATGCTGCTGTTCAGCACAACCCTGTAATTGACAGTTCAGCAGAAGCTGACTTGAAATCCTAGTGTCTGAGTTTATGTTGTGAAACAGCTCAGGAATCAAACTTAACATTCACTTTGTTTTTAGAGGTGACACTCTGTTATAGAACAAACACTATGAGGACAGAATCTGTAGTCACCTGCTTTTTGTGACTTTACAGATGTCTTACAGAACAGTAGAGCTAACTGTCCTCCTTTAACATTTCTTCAATCTCCCTGTCCCAGTTTTCATCATGGTTCTCACTATTAGGCAGTGTGTCGTACCCCTGAAGTTCCTCCTGCAGCTCCCTCTCCCAGTCTGCGGTCTCCTCTGGGGGAAAATAAGATGTTCATCCAGTCGTTGAACTTTAATAAACTCATAAACTCTGATTTAATGGTAACCCAGTTCAAGATTGTACAAGCTTACCTTGTTGTGTGCTTGGATGTTCCTGTTTGTCCAGAACCAGCTGTTCCATTTCTCTGCGTAGGTCGTCCTCATTTATCTTGCATGAGTCAAAAGTATCACTTACAAATTCGGAAACAGGCGGGCTGGTGGAGATCTCATCCTTTCATTTCAGAAAGAAGATGATATTTGCACTGGTTTTACTCAGCTTTTAAATATATACTGTATCCTTAAGTATTTTTTAATTCAAGTTGCTTACCTCACTTGGCTTTGGTTTGGAATTTCTGGTGGAAGGAGGAATCCTTTGTTCACTTACATCTGCAAAAATCATGGACATGGTATGACAAGGTACAATTATTGATGTCATTTTATAAAGACTTGTTAAAATCATTCGACTACGTGTATTTGTCATGAATATTAGTACTGAACACAGGCTCCTTTACCCTTTTGATGAGGATGTTCATGACTTTTGTCCACGTCATTTCTCTCCGCAGCCTGTTGTGCTGCTAGAGCTGTGAGCTGAGCCGACTGTTTTATCAAGGAAACACGGTAGAAATAATTTTTCCAAAAGACTTCTTCTTTCACCCTAAATAGAAGGTTGCTGCCTCAGTGATGAAATGTCACTGAATATTTCAGTTTTTTTAATAAACACACTGCTTTGCAGGGATGCACATGATGAGAAACTGAGAAAATAGTAATAAGGGCAAAGTAATAATTCAGAGTGAAAACATTCTCACTGTTTGGGGACCAGATGGAAGCGCATCTTCCTGAGAAGCTCGTCTTCCTCCAACATCACCATGGCGACTGGATACATTTGCTCAAAGTCAAAGTTAAACTGCACTCCAGCGGGAGGGTCTCGCAAAAAATTTCTTTTGTCCTGTCATCAAAGGAAGACAAGGCATTTGTTATTTACATCATTATTTTTATTTGATTCATAATTAACTTTTCTGTATAAAAAAACTTAATAATAATACTCACAGCTGACAGAAATAAAATCTGTTGCTGCACAGTGTCCTCATCATTGTAACCAACCCATGGTGGCACAGCATCAGCTACATCAATGACAAACAGACACTGTAGTCACTGTATTGTGATGTGTTGTGATAAATATCTGGGCTGTTCACACTTTTGCTTTATCTTCAGACTCTGTGAAGCAGCACATTCAGTCTGAAATAATTATTCTACTTTTACCTTTTAAACTGAATGTGCTGGAGGAGAGAGCCTTATTAGAATCTTACTATTATGACCTGTTAAATATTTCGCCCCAAACAGTGTAAGTGTACTACTTACTAGACTTTCTTGCTTTTTTCTCCTGAATAAACCTTTCTTGTTCTTTTTGAAAATCACCCAAAATAGTCTGCAGAATAGGTAAATAATGAATTCATGACATTGGTTGAACTTTTGAAGAAGTCGAATGAGAAGAAAAAAGGTACAGTAAGGACATTGACCTTGTCAATTATTTCATGTATCTCTCCCTCCTCCACACTTTTCTTCAATGTTTGTGCTGTTTCAACGAAAGACTCGGACAGTTTCTTCGTGGCACTGCATGCGAAATTATAAACATAGCCTGCGAAGAAACACATTTCGCCAATATCAGACATAACATCAGTTGGAAATGGTTTTGGAGATTATCAACTTTACTAAACATACCGCTGAGGCCCTTGGCTTTTTTAGATAGTGGAGTGGATTCGGCATCTTTTTTAGTAGCACTACTGGTTTCTGCCCTTCCAGCAACAGTCGTCTCGTTGTTTCCTCCCTGGCTCTTGTGTTCAACAGCGACCTGCTGTTGCTCAACTTGTTCGTGTTCTATTCCAAGCCGGACTCCCCACTTTGTAAACATATTCTTAAATACTCTTTTTAGCACGTTAGCATAACATGGGACTAAAAAGTTTCCCCACAGCTGATGACGATCATGACTATCACCAACTTCCGCGATTGTGTTAATTTTGGCTCTGCTGCCTACCCGTAGCAAGGTAACGTTGTCATGGAAACGAACGCTATTAATGTTACTTCAGTAGCAAGTTTGTTAAGACGTTAAGCTAATATGATAAAGGTATGTCTTTGAAGAGAAAGCAATAAAGAGTAAGTAAAGTGACGTTAGAATAGGTTTATCTTTCTAACACATGGCACGACGTGAAGAGTTTCGGAGAAATCGCGCCTTTCGTGCTAACCAGCGGTAGATGGCACCGCTGCGCCGTTTCGCTACACTTGTTACCCCTGTTGTCCGAGGATGGAGCTAGGCTAGCTTAGCTCATTTAAACTCTCGTGAGTGTGTCAGTGTGCCGCTCTCGGTTTGCGTCATCGAGTGGGATAACGCGTAAGATTTTAAGTGCTGCGCGAGGTTTCTTTATTTCACGGCACCACTCGCACAACCGTTGGCGAGAAATACCTGAAAAGCGGCTCGTTCAACAAGAGAAACGCTTTGAAAAGATGACAAGGAAAGCTGGGAAATAGCTGCGTGCCTCCCCGAGGAAGCGTTCGTGTTCACCGGGTTTATCCAGAAGTTAATTTCCCAGGTGAGGTCACACGCTTTAGTTGCAGTTTTTGTACTTATGACAACGCTACATATTGTTTAACGTGTTGTTGTTAACTTTAACGCGTTGTTGTCGCTTGTTTCAGACAAAGACTCATTTGTTTTGTACACAGCTGATCTATTAGCCTGCTTGTACTTTTTTGTCGGTACAGGCGAAGATGGTTCCATTGTGCTGCCCGACATTAGCGTTAAGTGTGTTTATTCCCTGACACGTAAGAGCCTTATGTTCAAGTCAGCACGCCTTAAACAACAGGTGTTTACGTAGGGTTCGTAAATTAGCGGTTGTTTTCCCTGTAAACACGGCAAAACGACTCATGTGGTAACGCTTGTTAAAAACACGTCAGTAAACGTTCACACATTCTTTTTGTTTACTGAAGCGTAACTCCTTCAAATTAAGAGCACACCGATAGTGGTCTAAAATCAGAATCCTAAAAATAACACTGATGACGATTCTTGCCAAAACGATGGAACTCTGACTGTTTTAAATGCCAATATTCATCATTTGCAGACGGGTTTTAAAATAATTTGTCGTCTTTCATATATATTTTTGATATTTGTAAATCTGTAGTCTGTTTTAATATTCAACTGGTATATGTATATTATCAAATGAATAATTAGAAAATGTAGAATTAAGAATAAATCTCTCATATGTTTGCAAAAATTGGAAAACTAACTGTAAATGTAAAATTTCATGCATGAAACACCGTAATCTACAATACAGTGCTTGCCTTTTTGATAAATGAATAATCTGAATGATCACAAATATTGCTAAAATATTCACAGAAATTACGGGCATTTATGAACAGTAGCTTTTACCCATTTTAATATATTCTAATTTTATGCCTGTTCTGCTGAAAATCATCTAATGCTGCTTTTTTGGTTCCGTTTCTAAACAGCACCATGAATCCTGAGGGATACACAAGTGATCCACAGTATTCAGAAGTGGAGAACCATTGGCATGTCATGCAGAAACTAGGAGAGCTGGACCAGAGAAGCAGAGAGGGAGAGGGATGGAAGCTGGTAGACGCATATCTGTCAGGAGGTGCACCATGGGGATTTACACTCAGCGGTGGGATGGAATACCAGGAACCTCTGCTCATAACCAAGGTGAATAATGTAGTAAATGAAATGTCGACTTTGTGTGCAAGTTTGCAGATTGTTATGTTACGAATTTAGATAAGTAGCTACTGTGGACAGTATTTATAAATTTATCATCTCAAGCTCAGGCCAAAGCCAATAATAATACAATAAGTGTAGCTGGAAATCAATATTTTATTTTTTTACATTCAATAGAAAATGCATAGTAACTTGGAATATTTGTATTTCATGTCTTACTAAACAAAAGCGCACATCACTTCCTCAGTATCACCTTTGTGAAATCACACAGTTACCTCACTTCTCTGGCGACTGTAATGATTTACTACAGAAGACCTTGATAGTTAATTTGAAATACCAGCACCTGTTGGTTGGTAGCTGTGCCCCCGCTTGACTTTTGTTGCCCTTTTCTGTGTTGACCCAAAAGAGGTTCAAAGTCCACTTCAGATATGCAAAACTCAGGATCTCAGGCACAGTGTGGGCTTACAGTCGAGACCACCTTCACCTCATTACCACTGGTTTTACAAGCATGTGATTGAAATAGCTAGAATTCTGATCATTTTAAAGCTTTAAGCTCTATTAATTGCTGACTTGTGCGTGGGGTGAACCATTTTCTAGCTGGACTGACCTTCTCTGGTTTGAAATTGTCAGCATGCAGTCGTTAATGTTTTCTCACTGCTCACCACATTCTTAATCCAAGCATCAAGGTAAGTGGACCTATTTGCATCTGATGGTGAGATGTTAATTCTGCTGAACCTCTGGCGAAGTCTATTACTCTGAACCTTTACCCTGTTGCTGAAGTGCCGTTTTTTTTCTAACGTACAGTAATTCTTTAACTTGTTTATATAGCAGATGTAACATGTCTTTTCAGCTGCCTGAAATGTCCTAGAGTTTTGTTTGCTGTCATTAGAGCTACAGTGTGTGTTCTTGCGTATCATCTGGACCTGTGCATTCTCACATTTCTGTGCTGGTTTAAATTCAGTTCAGAGGGTAGCTCGTGGTACCAGGAACAAGGAAGGAATGTTGGGCTTTGTTTGAGTTTTTTTCGCTAAATGTAGTGAATTATATGTGACAGCCTGAAGCTTGTGGAATGAATGATGGGGGAAAATGAAGTGAGAATTTGTTATTTGCATTGGAATGACTCTCAAATTGTAGTTAGACTAGGTATATATGAAAGTAAGCCATTCCTTTACTGTATATATCTAGAGTCCACTGGCTTTTTCACGTTGTAATTATAATTTGAATTGGCACAAGCCTGTTGTACTACCTGATTCATTTTGATATTTAAGGTATCTGGTCAGATTTGGTGATGATGGCTTTATGTAAATATATTGTAGCTTATTGATTTACCTGTATGTGCACTATGTCCTATTTTCTGTTAAAATAACAGGACTACAGTGATGCAGGAGCTAAAATGTATTCATTACACACGCTGCATTTCAGGCGTCATTCTAAATGTTTTGCATTTAGCCATTTAAAAATCTGTATCTATTGTTGTAGACAAGTCCGGTTACTTCATGTAGGGAGGTGTCTCTAATGATGTAAGTCATTTTTGAAAACTGTGGACAGCAAACAGGCAAAAATGCTTGTATGAACTTGACGGTTATTTATTTCACAGGTTGATGTTTCAGAAGCTCCTGCTTCTGTTTGTCTCTGACATGATAAACAAAGTCTCATTTCTTGCTGTTCATCTCTGAGGAGTTAGCAAGTTTCCAACCATGGTATCAGCCACAGTTTTTTTTTTTTTTTAACAACTTGGTTGGTGTTTTTATCATTTCTATGCTTGGACGTATGGTTCCAGTACGTGAACAGAAAGAGAACATGACAGGATTATTTTCCCTTCTATACACAACAATCTCTATTACAGCAGGTTCGTGTTAATGATATTTTTCACTTTCCCGCTTTCTCCACTATTGATAACATGAAGTTAAACGTGTTCCTCAGTCTGATATTAGAGTATTGGTAAGAAATATTCTGGATTTAATTAAAATTCTTAACATTCCGCTCATAGCTCAGGTTATGCTCAAGGTCTTCTGGAGTTAAAGTCCTTAGCCTCAATAAACCTAAATAATCCTGTTTTACACAACACAGCTGGGCATGTACCCCCATACATATGGTTCTTCTGCCAGGGTCAAGCTTTATATGGAAGAAAATAGTTTTGGCTCTCCAAGAACCAGCATCACATACACTGCAAAAATGTCTTTGTGCGTACGTGCTGTGATAAATCACCTGGAGGTAAACAGGTTTTTCCAATTATTGAATCATTTGTGTAAAAGCATTGTGGGTTTACTTAGGTGGACTGGGATTGCTCAACCTCTGTAGAGATGGTTTGGGCAGAGAAAGAGTCCAAGAGGAGAAAAACATCAGGATTCAAATAGTTTTCTTTTTGTAGTACATGTATATTTACTGTTGAAACTGAAACAAGGAAGTTTAAACTCATTGTGGCTCATACCTACATAGTGAGTTATTCTCAGTTTATACTACTGTATATATTGGTAAATTAGGTACAGCAGCAACACGGCTGGTGTATTCAGTAAACATTTGTGCAATCCTACTTCACAAATGTGACCCTGCACCAAATGGCACACAGTCGATGTTGAGTATCTAAATAAAAGAAGCTTAGTCACACAGTAAATAAAGATAGTTTTGAGGTGATTGTGACAATCACAGTCCTATTCACACACTGTCATATTTATGTCAGCACATGACTGAGCAAAATTGAACAAACCAATCATTTTGGCCTCATTACAGTCATAGGGAATGATGCTCTGACACTATTATTGTCACCAGCAGTCATGAGCTGTGCAGGCTGCCACAGTCCTTCAATGCTATAACCTAAGGAAATGATGTATTGGAAGAAGTGTGTGAAGCACATTCACAGGCCTAAAACCTATATTTACAGCAACTGTAATTAAACTAGGTACTAGGAACTGTGCAATGGTACAGTGAGTGTATTTGATTGACTGCTGCTGGCCTGTCAGACTGCATGGATGTGGTCATTGGTATCAATAGTGAAGTCATACATGTGGTGTGAGTGCAGTGTCCTGTCAGCACACTGCACAGGACGGCTGTCAGCAGAAAAGACACATTCCTTGGCCTCATCAACGCCACATCCTTCCTTTTTAGAACCCACAGAGGCTCATGGGTCTATTTTTGAGGATACTCTGGCATCCAGGATGGCTGCAGTTAGATTGATTGTAGCCTGGCGGAAGATGGTAAACAAAGGCCATCACATGGCTGCTGCTGATTAGGTTGTCTTTGTGGACAAAAAGAAACAGCTTGATGTTTTTGAAAATATTTCACTTTTATGGATTTTGCTGCCAGAGTTTGTTGTTATATTTATATGAATTTCTTGTTTTTTTTTTTATATGGACCCATGCTTTCTATCAGGTTGTTTTAGATAAAAATCATTAACTAGAACAGTATGTAGCCCCAGGCTTGTTTACTGATGGCAGTTACTGATCTTAAAGATGTCACCTGTTCAACATGTACTGTATGCACAGTTTGTAGAAACTGTATCATCTGTACATCTTATCTCGTTCTTCTCTGTTCTCATCAGCTCCTGTTGTGTTCCTGAGTCTTTGGTGCTGGACATCACAGTACCCGTGTGCTGTGTGCTACTTACTCTACATGTTTTCATTTTTAATGATATCATAGTTCTTTAGTCTGATCTTTTAACACTTTACTTTCAGTAAAGTAGTTAGAAGTAGTAAGTTCTACAACTTTAATCTTATTATACACAACCGCCTTTGTCAGTGAGATGACTTTTTCCAGTTGTCTAAATACACTGGTGTGACTGGGCTATTTAATGTCCATTTAACTGCATTGTTAATTTGTCCATTTGGTTGCTTTAAGAACACACTGCCATATAAGGACAATGTCAGGAATCTGGCAAGCCTTCATAAAAATCTTGATTCAGTCCTGCTGCCTTGCTTTGTTATTATGGAAAAATGAATGATATCTGGGCTCTGTTTTATGTTCTGGGGATGATGGCCATATAAGACGTAATGGGCTGTAAATCTACACATACCTTTGTAGTTGAGTCATGTAGCCCCCTCACACAGGTCGAGTGGAGAACTGGTAATCAGAGGCAGAACAAGGCTTTTGTGTGCTAATGTGCCAACTGCTAAACAAACAAGATTTGACTGCTTTCCTTTCCCCACTGAGCTGTGTGCATCTCTAGAATCAAGTAGCTCTCTCTCCCTCTTTGATTCACTGCCTTTATTTTTTCAGTCGTCTTTACATCCTCTCCAGAGATCTAGCACATGAACACTAGCAGCAGCTAACGTCAGTGCACTGAACATAGTGTTATTCCAGGTGTCTGACCTCAGACAAACACAATCAAGTTTATTTTTTACTTTATACAATAACAAAGAGCGGGACAGATGCTTTTTATTTTTTTTTATAATGATTGATCCTTGCTTACCTGCTGTTCACTTTGGTAAATACTTCTTCAGTCACAGTGAAACATCAAGAACAAAACATCACACTAGTTTGTTTTGTCATCTTCATTAAACAAATTGAACTTTTGGCTTGTGTTTTTAGCCTAAACATGGCAAAGCAACAATATCTTAATATATTGCCTAGCTCTGTTTGTTTGTTTGTTTGTTTGTTTGATTGATTGATTGATTGATTGATTTTAGGAAACTATTTACATATATTTAATGACTGTTGAAGTGATCAGTCAGTAGCCTACTAAAAAATGTAGGTTGTTCAATAAAAGATTTCTCGTTAAGGTTGCATAAGGGGAATTTTCAACACCATAACCCTTAAAACCTACAGTAAATATTAGAGTTTTGCTTATCACAGGTTTCAGAGTACTTAGGAGCAGTAAGTAGCTCCAAGGTTAGGTCACATGAGGTACTTAATCTCTTACACAACACAGTGGAAGCCTCTTAAGCAGAAGAAGACTTCCGACACCCACTTATGAACTGAATATGCTCTGTTTTCCTGCAGCCCATCTAGTAATAAAGAAAATTACTTTCCAACTGCCACTGTGCAGTATGTCATCTTTCACATGTCCCTGATGTTTGTGGACTTGGCCTGAGTTGCACATAACAACCACCAGCTGTGAAATTAATAGTTAGAACCTGTCAAAAGCCCAAGAATGATTGAGTCAATCTGGGGTTTTGTGTAAATCCACGGAACTGTGTGCAAAATACAAATTAGAGAGGTAACAGAAGCAGCTTTTTTTCAGTCAGCCAACATTTGTCATAATGAATCTTACTTGTAGCTTGTTATCTCGTGAATTTAGTTTTCTACGTTTTATACCTAATCTACACCTAAAGACCAGTCTGTTGTTGTTGTTGTTGTTGTTGTTGTTTTTATTATTATGAGCATGTGGAAAAGATTTCAAAAGAAAATGTGAAATATGACCAGATAATGCCAGACTGTCTTGTTCTATGTCATTGTCTAACTAGTACGTTAACAGACGTGGGTTCATGAATCTGTTTTTAGCACCAGTGTGTTAGATTTTCAGCTTCTCCTCTCTGTGTCGTTCATGTTCCAGGTTGAAGACGGCAGCAGGGCAGCAGCTGTGAGTCTCCAGGTAGGAGATGAGCTTGTTAGCATCAACGACATTCCACTGACAGGCTACAGACAAGAGGCCATCTGCCTAGTGAAAGGCTCCTACAAGACCCTCAGTCTAGTGGTTAAAAGGTAGGTAACTAATCCGTCCCCTCCCTTACTTTCTTGTCATCTGCTTCCGTCACTCGCGCACCACACCTGCGGCCTAACAGCTCACCGTGGTGGCAACGAACCGTGGAAACAGAGTACCTTAACCTTTGGGACTGTTTTCACAGTGCGTCGGCAGTCTGCTCTGTGCTCTGAGGGATTTCTAAGATGTCATTGTTGAGTGCTTGGTAGCTGGAAGGTCCTGTTTTGCTGGATTTTACCGTATAGCAGTCAGCAACAGTTTTTGGCTTGACTATTTATTTCCGACAATCAAGTTGAAAAAGGAAGTGAGGCTGTGGATTTCGTCATATACTGTGTTAGATCTATGCAGGTAGATGTGGGTGGGACCGGCAAGGGGAAGTTATGCAAATGAAATGCTGGCAGAGGTGTGTTGTTTTTTTTTTTTTTTGTTTGTTTTCAGTTCAGTTCCTCAGCTTGTTGTCATGCCTTCTGTGATAAGGGTTGTTAAGGTTCTAGCAATTAGTTTACTCTGCTACAGTAGCTAGACTTGTGCCACACATCTCCCTCATGAACAATGAGCCCACAATAAATAATTACAAGCTCTTTGTTGTGATAAGCCACATTGTATAATTGATTGTTTCTGCCGTATTACTTAGTTTTCGTGTGTGTGTGTGTGTGTGTGTGTGTGTGTGTGTGTGTGTGTGTGTGTGTGTGTGTGTGTGTGTGTGTGTGTGTGTGTGTGTGTGTGTGTGTGTGGCCTCAACACTGGCCTCATTTTCTTTCTTTTAGCTGTCTCCTTTTCTTACTGTATTGTATCATATCAATGTAATCCCTGAACAAATCCCAGTGTACAAGGAAGTCCACTCACCAGTTATCGCACCACAGAGACACAACTGTGAGTCATACTCATTGTGTTTTATTCACAGGAGACACTAGCTGATTATAGGAGGCAAGGATCCATTACTGTCCGAAACAATTTCTAATATTTCTAGTTTCCAATAAAATAATTTCTAAAACAATTAGTTTTAGAAATGAAACTTTCTGTCAAATCTCATCAAAATACACAGCACAGTTACATTTACAAATATTTAAAGGTAATTGTTTTAATACTTACAGTAGGGCTTTAAGGGGCTTGTACCTAATAAAATTTAAATGTGAGATCCAGATGTTTTATAGACTGAATTCTTTCCTTCATCTAAGTTTAAATTGTATTGACATATAGAATTGTGAAATGAAGCTGCAGGAAGGAGCATGCAAACTGAAAACCAGCTGATTGGTGTGGATTGAAACAAAGGTTCCTCTTGCTGTGAGCAGCCGTGTTCACCATCACACTATCGTGGCATCTGTTATTTTCCACATGCTTTGCATATACCAAGCAGTGTCAGTGTCTGACCAATAAACATGGAGGCACACAATTTTTTTATGCTACGATATGTTACCCGTTAAAATCGCGCAGTTATAAATATTTATTCAAAGTTGTATTTGTTACCTTCAGTCCCTTAAATATCTGTATCCATGAACAGCGTTCCAGCTGTAAAGAAAAACCCGCTAGTATGCATCACTGTATAATGTCTGGGTTTAGATATATTAACATAGAAGCAGCACTAGTATCACTACATATAATCCTGTATTTTGGCTATTCACTAGTGAGATACTGTAAAGAAGTTATTAGCGGGTAGAATAAACTACAATATATAAAGCAGCAAAGCACTATTATATTATTCCTAAATGAAAGAAAATCTTTCCTTAAAACCATAAATCCTATTGTTCATATTTAATTCTACTGAAATGTCTTGTCCCATGGAGCCCCGGGTTCTTTCTGCTTGTCTCTGTAGAAGAATTTGCTTTGTTCCGACTCAAATAGAATCTCCAGTCAGTGATTTTCCAAGGCCACAATAACAAGTCTGTGTCTAAATTAGAATATAGCAGGGTGATAGTGGTTCATTACAGAACCTCAAAGCTCCAGCTCCAGTGAGAATTCTTCCTCTTTTCATCCCGCTGCAGTTGGCATGCTGAATAGAAGCCTGTTGTCGGGCTTAGGAAATGTTTTACAATGTAGCATTCCACATCACGGCATGGCCCCATGCGGAGCATTGATGTTTGTCCACAGCTTAACTCGTTCCTCGCTAGGCAGGTGTCAACCGTGGAACCCGGTTCTTCTTTTAACTTCACTGATAGTGTTGGATGGTTGAATGGGGCTCAGGAAGCTGTCAGAACCTGCTCCTGTCAACGGGTGTGGTTTCTTTACACACAGCAGGAGGGAGGAGCTTGATTAAGTAAGGCATCATAGTTTGCATGCAGTGACTAGGTGAGATTATGTCATTTGGGAGAGGGGAAGAGGAGAGGCCTGCCACACGACGGAACAGAAAGGTGTGGTTGTCTGTGGGAAAGCATCTTGTTGTTTTTGCCTCAGCAAAACGACTGAACACGCTGTACTTCAGAAACAAATAGGTAAATAAGGAATTGTTCTGCATATCAAAAACAATTCCAGAAATGTACCTCAGCATGGCACGCGCCAAATTAGTTTAAAAACTGCCAACGCAAACCTTTGCCTGCAGTCAAAGATTATAATTAATACACATCATGTCACTGGATCTGCTTGCTTTTCCACTTTCCACGCTGTTGAGAGAGGGAGTTGTATGGTAATTTGTCAAAAAGTTACAATGTGCCTAAACTGTACATGCGCCCTTGCCTTCAAATGATACAAAGTAACAACAATACAGACAGTAATTTGCTGTCCCATGAGAAATGGCAGAGCATCCAGGGCAGCTAACCGTAGACTGGATCACTCAGTCTCACAACCTGAAGCTTGAGTTGGTCTTGTGGCATTTGGTTTCCCCCTTCTGGCATTGTTACAGAAGTACCGCAGTGCAGCAGTTGCTTCAGTATTTAACACTGAAGGAGACATAATCTAGACAAGTCACAGATGATTATCATACTACAATGAAAAAATCTAATTTCAGAGATTTACGTTTCATCCTATGTTATCTACACCAATAATAGTGGTTTGTTCAGTTACCAATTTGAGTTGGGAAGGAATTGATTTGACTTGAAAAAGGGCCTTTTGACTTTCAATTCATAATTTTTACAATTATAATAGATGTTATTAATCACATGAGGTGGTTTTAGTATTTGTTTCTGGCGAACTTGTATCGTGACATGGAATCATTGGAAATGTTTTTAGGTAGGTTTGCCCTCAGGGAACAATTAGAGCATGTCATGGCTGACGTTGATATATACTGGTAATATCGTCTCACACCTCAAAACAGTTGACAGATTAGTGTGTTTGATGGACTGGCTTTGCCTGTACTCTTGGCGCCTGATTTGTTGCAACATGATAACAATAATGGATGGATAGAGAGATATAATACTAGAGATGATTTATAGGCGGGATGTGTGCGGGTTCGTATGGGGATGTGGAGACCCTCACCCTCAAACAAGAGTTTTGCAGGTGTTTCTGGGCTGGGGGTCAGTGCAGGCAGCCAGTGGCTTGACAGCTGGTATGCCACTCAGTTCAGGAATGTGCTGGTCATTACAAGCTGCTTACGGTTCACCTCCCTCACCCGAAACAAGACTGGTTCGATTGTAGGATCTGTTGAAGAAGCCCTTTGTCAGACCCTCTGAAACAAAATGAAATCCATCAGCTCACCTACAAAATGCAGGTTGACTGCTTACAACCTCAGCACATATCTGATCAGTAATATTGTACTGTACATGAGGCTGCACTTCATTTACCTGCTTCTGGGAGGGTCTCTTTCTAGAAGCTCTCTCTAGAAGCTATATATATATATATATATATATATATATATATATATATATATATATATATATATATATATATATATATATATAATGGCAAATTGAATATATGATAATTATAGCTTGTTCAAGTATGTATGATGTGTTATTTTTTCTATATTTAGATTTAGTGTGCAACCATGAATCTTATTTCCTGTTCTAGACCTGCAGGTCTGCTAGATCATATTAATTAGAAATTTCATGTTTGTCACTAGAAATAGAACTAGACTATAGTTGTATTTTATATGTTCTTCCCCGAAAAAGCCTAAACAATTAGATCTGCTAATTAGGTGCAAAGCGTTTGATTGAGCTTACAGCTAGTGCTTTGTTAAACAACACCTACTACGTCATAAGGGTTTCAGTCTGACCACAGAGCACGAGAGCAATGATGTATTAATATTTATTATAACTTAAATTCATGAACTGACTTGTTACAAATATGCTTAATTAAACAGACTAAAATAAGGAGTGAAGTAATAAGGGTAAACTGCATACAAAGTAGTATTTGGCGTGTGCAGCTGATATTCCTCTTGAGGCTCTTAAAAGGTCTTCAGAAAAATGGGTGCCCTTAACCCTGCAGATCAACCTGTTACTATAGCAATGGCAGAAATGCATGTCTGGATCACAACAGGGCAGATGGGAAGAGAGGAGTCCGGCATTTCATCCCATCATTTGCATATTAGCTCCTTAGAGCCAATGAGACGCGGCAATACTCCAAAGGGACTGGCTGCGACAATAGCCCTCCTACTCCTTCATGCACTCGTCCACCCCCTCTCAGGGGCAAAACCCCGTAATCCTGAAGGAAATCGCCCCTCCGTTCAAACAAATTCTGCTTGGAGAACTTAGTTAGTACGGCCAACTTGTGTTGAGCGTTATGTTTGTGAGTTGTCAATCTTTGCGTGTTTTGCTTGTAGGGGATCATTGTTGGAGTTGTGCAATGATGCTCAGCGCCCTTCATGTCTCTTGATTTTAGCTTGTCTTTGAAGTTTCCGTGGAATGTAGTTAGTGCCCAGTTCACCGTTACAACTGGTGTCACTTCCAATCTGAGCTGCAATCTAGTATTTGTCCTTGTTTTGGATTTGAGTCATTTCATCTAGAGGTTTGGTGAGTCCAAATTTACTTTGTTCTTTATTCACTTGTTGAACAAAAGCAAAGCCTTTTGACTCGCTTGAAGCACACAGGCTGCTTACGTTTTTAGTGAAGCAGTGAGAAACTCCGCACCTACATATTTTTAGGGGGGTTCTAATTTGACTAATCGTTTGGTATGAGGTCACCCTTTCATTTAGGTTAAGCCACGATCAGCTTTAGAATGTTTTCCTTTTCAAAACTAAATGGAAATTAATCTTTGAAGTGTCCACTATGAACATTTTCTTAGTTTTATGTTTCATTCACTATTAGTCTAACTTCTTGGAACATCAGGGTTCTCTATACGAACAGTTATATTTGAATTTGGACTGGTTGGTACTGGATGAAGTGCGATGTGGCTCTACACTGATCAGTCAGAAAACAGTCTCTCCCCCTGCCCCCATTCCAGCCAACTGATTCACTTTCCTAGCATATCTGTGCTGGTCCAGCTGTAGCCCTGACGATAGGCCTAATAAATCCAGCTTCATTTGCATACCAATAGCAAGCGCCATGTGTGGCTAGCTCCTAGTGTCCCAGAAACACGGACTGTGAGGATGACAAGGAAGACTTAGCTCCATGTTGGCTTGTCTTTGTCTTCTAAATAGGCCTTAACTCTAATCCACAATTATTTTGTGGAATTGTCCCACTTTATTGAGCTTAACCAAATCTCTGTCTCAGTCTAAAAACATCCAGCCTATGAAATAATGGTGAATCTAATATCCCATGTCAGAAAGCTGTTGTTTGGATTCTGTCATCAGATCGCTGAAGGCCTTCAGACAAGGTGCCTGGGGGAGCAGGACCTTTTGACCTTGTGGCTTTGTAGGGCTGGTCTTGAGTGCAGTGAGAATGAAAGGAAGTAAAGCTTTGTCTAAAATTCCTGACTATTGTAACTGTTCACGGTCCACTTTCAGTAGCCAGCTAATAACATCTTAGTAAAAAGCTAAACAAACATTACTAGGCTTCAACACACACACACGCGTATACTCATCTATATTTAACCATCTAGTGTGTATCAGTAATTGCACAATGACTCCTCGATTTCGCCCTTATTGTGAAATGTCCTTGTACCTGTCAAATGACGTGAGTTGTATTGAGGACAGAGAGCCTGAGAGGCAGACGACAGCTTGGTTTGAGGGGTGAGGTGGCTGATCTGATGGTGTAAGAGATCCTCGGTTCTCTTAAGCCCTCTACCCCATGCTGGGGCTGTGTTCCCCTGGGACCATATGGCACAAGGTCTGAGCAGCGGCACCTCATCTGTGCTACGTGTTATTTTGTTGACAGAACATGGTGAAATCTATTTCATTTTAATATGAGCTGTAGTGTTTTTCTTACAACTCTTTAATTCCATGTAAACTACAACTGTGACAACACACCCATACACTGGTTTGATCAAGAGAGGGGGCTCTAACTCCATGGATAACACTGTAGATTGTACAGTAGTTGGCCCTGTACTGTATGTGGAGCATTCTGTTGTGCATTCTTGTGAACTTTTGACCAAAATGCTGACTATATCTTTCAAACATCAGCTCAAACCGTGTAAGCGCTACCGTCCGTAGAGTTGGTCCTGTCTTCTGTTATGAACTGTGCGTTGGGTCAGTTGTCTACCAGCGCTTAGTGTGTGTGTGTTCCTCCCCCCTGCTGCCTAGGAATATGAAAATGGTGGATATTGTAGCTCAGAAAATGCCCTCAGAGAATGACGTGCATGTGGCAAGAAGCTTTCTTACGAAGATTTTGCGAAGTTCAATGAGGTATGGTTCTGTGGCTTCTTATGTGTCAGTAGTTGCTGTTCCTTCCGTCCTTTCTCCTCCCCTCCTTTCCTGTGCCCATGATCACATTAATCATTTATCATTTTCATTCCTTCATTAGCAACTCTCCCTCACGTGAGGTGCGTTAGCTTCCCTGCTTGGCATGCTTTTATGGTTTTCTTAGTTGTTCATGTCAGTATATGATGTTCATCCCATTTGTGCAGCATGCAAATCACTGTCTGCTGATTTTACGTACGCCCTGTCAATAGTCAAGTACATTTATTTATGTTTATTTATGTCATCATATGCTGATGTGTTGTGTGCTCACCTTCTCCTGACATGCAATTCAGAAAGAACTGCTTTAATGGGTAGGATTTTGTATGTATATCTAAAAGTTGTACAAATTTTGTAATGAAGAAAAAAAACTGTTTCTGACCCTAAATGAGGCAGTTACATCAAACACTACCTTAATCAAATGCAGCAAGTACCATTTTGATAGAATTTCAATACTGCCTACACTTTTTATTTATTATTTTCAGTTCCATAGGTTAATATAAGGTAACACATACATTTTCTCACCCAGCGTGATATATATATTTTTTTGTCTTCATTGCAGACGGAACGAACCCATAAGCAGGCCTCACTCCTGGCATTCCACCAAGTTCAACGAAAACCAATCAGAGCCTGCCAAAACACAGTCTCCACCCATGCCAGTCTGGCAGACCAGATATGATCCAAGGTAACCTTTATGCAATTAACAACGTTCTCTGCCAAATTAACTTCTTGTTTTCCAACATAACTGTAAGGAAATGAGCAGCTATGGGGTCACTGAGCTGCATTACACCAACCTTTTACAATCAGGCTTTAGTGAATCTCAAAACTCTTTTTGTTGGAATTGCTGTGTTTGGAACTGTTGATGTATGAGCTGATTACCAGTGCAGCTTCAAACTGATTTCAATCTAAAACTGACTGCTATTAAGCTGTAACAGGTTAGAGCTCGTATAATTTATTCTTTCACTAACAACAGAATTAAATGGTATCAGTTACACGAATTGTGACTTTGATGCTTAACCATAATTCTCCTTTCTCTCCAGCTCATCCTCAACTGATCTATCCACTAGCTGGGACCAGACAAACCTGCGAAGAGTCTCCGACCAGTTCAGCTCCCTGGGCAGCATGGACAGCCTAGAACATGTCTCGCACCCTTACCCCACTGGCCAGTTGTCACCCACTAAATCCAACAACAGCATGGAGCATCTAGCGGGTGGGAAACGAGATTCAGCCTACAGCTCCTTCTCCACCAGCTCTGGCACACCAGACTACACCCTCTCAAAGAGCAACGCTGCCTCCACGGAGAACGTGCTCTATAAAGTCAGCCAGTGGGATGCGGGAGGCAAGAACAGCAATAGCAGGAACCCCATGGAAGGAGTCAAACAGAATGACAGGGGGACATACTTTCAAACACCAGGAGCCAGCACAGGAAGGGAGGGTCCACAGACTGAGGAACCAGCTGTCTCCCGTCATTCCATTTCAAGCCGAACCAACTTTGGGCCTGTTTGGCATGTCCCTGATAAAAACAAAACTGCCTCCCCCTCTCCTCCCCCTCCTCCTCCACCCGCCCGTAGCGATAGCTTTGCTGTGACTAAGGTACATGAAAGGGGGCTGGCTGCTGCTCATCCCGAAGGACCGGATTCACACGTCCCCTACAGGGCTTCCACTGAAAATCGCCGCAGCTACAACCTGCCTCCGAAAAACGAAAGCGACAGATTTCACGCCTCATCTGACAAATCCAAAAACAACCAGTTCACCTCGAACAAGCAGTACTCCCTGTCAAACAGTGATGCTCATCAAGGCCAGCCCTGCCATAAAAGACACCATAGTGACAAAAGCACTTTTATTCCACATCCCTGGACCACATCCGGAACACAGCCACAGAGTGTAGGTGGCTACTATAGCAGCATGCAGGAATTGTCTACCAACGGCTATGCACAACAGTCTGCCCAGAGCCATAAAAGGAACTTAAGCACATCTATGTCTACTATAGCCTCTGACCAGATCGCTGAGAGCTCTGGAAACAACAGATACTACTGTGTCAAAGCTAGCCAGCCCTCACAACCTAACCCACAACCAGAAGAGGAAGACAGGAATAATGTCACCGGTGTGGACCTGGCACAGACTGGAGGTGTGGGGAAGTCTGTTAGCCCACAGACAGTAACCAAAGTAACATATCATCTGCCCCTGCAACACTCCTCACACTGTCAGGACAGCAATGGATATAGCAAGCACCCATTTACTAGTGTACTAGAAACCACTGTTCTTAAACCTAACGCTGATGATGGTGGAGGCCAGAGAGGACAGAACAACCACCATGTAGAAGCTCAGTACTCCGGTTATCCCCCCAGCAGACAGGCTGATCAACGAAGGTCTCTGTCACTGCAGAATAGAGAGTTACTGCCAGATATCAGACGGCATAGCCAGGTGAGCAACAAGATTAGCCCTCAGGCCACCCCCATGCTTCACTCTTTGTCTGTGGACATCGCAGGCCAAGGTGAAAAGGCAGCATTTGTCGAGGAGTCCATTGAAAGCAAGCAGTTAAAGCGCAGCGATCGCTTTGCCACCACGTTGAGGAATGAAATTCAGATGAGAAGAGCCAATCTGCAGAAAAGTAAGAGCGCCGAGGGTGAAACGGATGTCGTCACGACGTTCACCAACTCGTACAAGGACCATGTGAAGGAAGCACAAGCAAGGGTACTAAAGGCCACCTCTTTCAGGAGGAAGGACCTGGAGCCTGTCCTACTGGAGAACCCTACCACCGAATCCCAGCCCAGCTACCCATCGTTAGCAGGGGCCCGTAAAGATGTGCCCCAGTTACCAACCGTCACAGAGTCCGTTGGTAAATCTGCTGGACCGGTGACTCGCATTGGTGGCCGGAAGCGATTTACTGCAGTGGAGAAAGTCAGGTCCTTCTCTGAACCAGACAAAATTCATGAAGTTGGGGTGAAAGAAGAACGTCCTCACAAGGTAAACCCTAATTCCCTGCCAGACCGACAGAAAACAGAAAGTGAGAATCCAAGAGTCCTCAGCCACATTCAAAGCTGTACTGAGATCCGAGCAGGAGACATCACCAGTGCAACAACAGGCACACAGAAAGTAATGGGAAGCAGAGAGGTCAGTGAGGGGGAACAGGGGGGTCCCTACCCAGCACGCCCAGACCAGCAGAGACTGGGCACCTTTGCTGAGTATGAGGCCAAGTGGAACGTACAGAAGAAACCTCCAGAGACGAGAGGTTCGGGGCGCTACGGCTCAGCTGATAATATCCTGGATCCGCGAACAGATGAGAGTAAAACTACCTGTTTTCACGCAAGATCTAAGTCCTCTCCATCAGCTGACATGTACGGGCAGGTGAGCCACAAAGTCTAATGTTCCTAAAATACTTCAGATTACTTTTATTGCAGTATTGAAAAATGAGAGGTCTCGTGGTTGTTTAGTTTTAAAAGTTCAGCTGATACAACTCTACTTGGCTTTTGTGACCGACTGGAGTGAAAGCAACAAAGGAAAAAGCCAAGTTAAATATTAATCCATGTTCATATAGACACACCCTCAGTTTAAGGAAGAGAGAGGGGTGTCAACCAAGTGTTTTGGTTTTTTCACCAAGAAAAACCATCAAACATGGGTTGGTTAGAATCATTCAAACTAAAACTTGGCTCCTGGAATAGCTGGAAGACATAATGAGCGGTGTGTTTGTTTAACTTTATTTACAGAAGATCCCAAGAAAGTCTGAGACAGAACTTTCCCAGCCTGAGAGTAAACCTGCTGGAAACCTCCCCGCTGCCACAGGGTGAGTATCAGCGCTTGCTTTCCTCGCGCTATCAGCGAATGTAGTGCAATGTCTTTGACTGCAGCTTGCAGCTCTCGCTGCAAAACAAGGCAGAGGAGCGGCGAGGTCTTTAATTTGTCGTGGCGCTGCCACGGTACAGCTGCAACAACAGGCGCCCTCTCTCTGGCTGCACTTTGTCCTTCAGTGGAGGTTGCTAGTGTAGGCGAGGCATGTCTGTGACAGCGACGGAGTGCTCCTTCAGCCCTCTTTTGGAGTGCAATGGGGACCCAAGTTCAGGAGGGCAGCCCCAAGGCATGAGGCTGTCATCAATAAGATCTGCTTCTCTGCATAAGTAGATTTTGAGACATATTTATGGCATGGCTGTAAGGGGGCAATTAGATCCTCAAAGCGAAGCAAAGTGTTAACTGTTTTATACTTGCAGTAGCCAAACTGTGTCAGTAATGCTGTTAAAAGGCAGACTCTCACCAAGGTAAACGTGGTACCTGCTAGACAGACTGTGTCACCAGGAGCTTGTTGGCATGTGAAGTGCTTTGATCCCATTTAAATACAGCTGCCTCCTTGGTTTATTTAATGGGCAGGGCATGTGTGTTAATGTGGATGAGTTCATTTGATCCTTTGTTGGTTCCGTAGTAAATAATGAAAACAGTGAAATAATATTGGTTAGAATTAACTGGCTGGAATTGCTGTGTACAGTGTGTCCACTTCTTCCGTGCTCACCTTTCACCACCTGAGTGGCTTCATTCACTCAGTTTAGTCATTCTTGTACAAGACATTTTCTTGGAAATAACAACAACCACAGATCTTTATAATTAGATTGCTTCCAAAAGAACTTGCCCCATGTCTTACCAATCAAAAAGCTTTCAGAGTACACGGAGCAGTTTGAACATCATTGGGGTGAACTGGGCTGGTGTCACCTGAACAGTTGAGTAACTGATTATATTATATTATGGTTGTTGTGAGTGCCACAGTAGTAATATACTGCTACACTCCTGTTTGACGTGACAGGTAATAGAGATTGTGCAATAATCCGTCTGATGAGCTTTTGTTCAAATGTCTGGTTTTTTTTTTTTATTGTCGTGTTTATATTACCAGTACTGTTGAAACACGATCGTCTTACGCTCCATCTACTCACAATCATTCTTAAACTATGCACAGTGACGTCGACTTCGTGACTCAATTGTTTGCAATTGTGTTGGCGTTACCCAAAATCCCACAGGTGAAACTCAATGAAGGGTGTAGAGTTTTCAGTCTGTGGCAACCTCATTGTAGGAGCCGAATCATATGACACTTCGCATCAAGCAGCAGATGTTGTTGTCATTCAGAAGTCTGTGAGATGAGCTAAGTGAGACGAGCTCCACCCAGATAGTGTTATTGATACAGATGTAAAGAGAGGCCAACAGGTGGGTTTTATCTGACAGCCAGCGAGACGACACACTTGCTTTTGCTTGTATTCCATGGAAGTGACGGCAGTAAAAAGACTCTTGGGGTGAGTTGGCACATTATTTTCTGTTGTACAGTTAATGATATATGAATCCAGTCTACATATATTTTATATAATGCTGCCATTTGTGCTTCTTGGATGGACATTCTCTGTCATATGGACACTAATAAACCTGTTATAGCTTTTTAGAGTTGAGTATGTGCTCAGTCGTCCTAAATAATCTTTGAAGTCGCTGGCATCCTGATTCATTTCTGTGTGAGGTGTAGAGGAGGGTGTAGGCTTCAGCAGCACGTGCTCACAGCTACAGGAGCTTGTCACGACTTGTAGGAATTCAAAGTGGGAGGCTTGAGTGTAGTGTCTGTATGTTCACGTTGCCATACTATGTCATGTAGCTGCAGGTTTTGTACAGCTTTATCATTAGAGCTACACTGAATCTACAGGTATATTAGATCCGGCATGGGAATATAATGTGGGTTCATAGTCCTGCACAGAAACAATAGCAGGCGTGTTTGTATGCTTTTAGCGTTTGGTCTAGAGGGCCCAGTACTCCACAGTGTTATATGGTACAGTTAAATGATCTATGTAAGCATCGACACACACAGTGACAAAAGAGTTAAAGCGGTTAAACTGTGACTCAAAAGTCCTGCTTTGCACTGGAGGATTATTTATTCCTCTGTGCTGACTTTGTGGGAAGTGAAATATTCCTGTTTTGGCTGCCAGCACCAGGGAGGAGGCTCGCAGTCGAGAGGGAGACGTGTGTCTTGTCATGTGGCACAGTCCTAATCATGGCGGCAGCAGTGGAGACCAACAAGGCCTCTGCCACAGTGTATTATTTGATTGAGCTGCAGATGATAGTCTGCGCTGCCTCGCTGTGCAATTAAAAGCTTTCCATTGTGTTCCGCAGGTTCTCTGACAGAGGGCAGAGTGACTGTAAAGTGAGAGAAAAGCCTGTGGAGTCTGAGCATTACTCAGTGCCACCCCCTCCGTCCATGACAGGAGCCAACCCCAACTGCAGGCAAAGATTTGTTTCTGCTGCTATGAACAGACACTCATCTGACCTCCAACAGCCTGAAGACCACAGCAACGCGGAGCCACCGTCTGGACTAAGGAGCCACCTCTGCGTCCTGGAGAAGTCACCCCCACACGAGAACCTCAGCAATCCGCGGAGTGAAATCAGCCAGTGCTCTCCCAACACTGACCCTAACTCCGCCTTTGTGCCCACCCACTCGGCAAAGGGAGATTCTGAGCAGGGCAAAGGACTTGTGGACAAAGAACAAGGGGCCGTACATCATCTATCAACACCCAATCCTCAGCCTGACTCCTCTCCCCTGGCCTCCTCCTACGGACCTTCAGCGCTGGCCAGTATGGAGGGGCAGCGTTCACCATCGCCTCAGTTTTCTCCACAGAGACTGAGTGACAAGCCTCCAGTGTCTCTGCAGGATGAAGACACAAACAGGTAAACTATGTCTCATCAGACTGGAGGTTTAACGCTGTTCATCTCAGCAGACGCAGCCTGTAAGTCCTCTATGCATCATGTCTTTATGCTACATGTACAGTACAAAGGAGCTTATTGATAGCCACTGCCAACACGTGAGTGCTATCAGGCCGTAGCAAATTAGAGGGATTGTCTGCGTTCCTGTAAACACCGGTGGTGGTCTGCATTCAGCTGAAGGCAAAGATGTTTAATGTTGTTCAAACATGAAGCGGCCTCGCCGGTTCTTGATTCGGTGATAATCGATTTCATGTGTAGTGAATGTAGGTTTATTACAGCTAGCAGAAACCAAAGTGGAGGGAGGAGTCCACATGTCTCGGATCCTCCAGCACACTGGGCACGGAAAAAAACGTAGCTGCCATTATGCAGGGAAACGTGTGTGTGTATGGCTGGAATCACTGCACTAAGAAGTCTTCTGCTTTCTTGAAGCTTCATGTTTTTAAGGGTGTTCCTCTGTCTTCCTGTTATATTTTAGGACGGAGCATGTGACAGAAAACACAAACGCTGCAGTGAAGAAAGTACCGATCCGGATTGTCCATTTGGAGGGAATCGCAGAGAAGGAGACTTGTCCGTTTTTGCAGCAGAACAACTTTGTTGGTTTTGAGGCTGAGGGTCCTGATGTTAACCGGATTGGTAGACTGGGAGCTACGGGGGAGAGCTCTGTGTTCTGTGCCTTCACACGGCAGAGGGAGCCCGGCAGTGCGACGGACCCCACCCCCCAGAGTGACACATATATGACCACCGGCAGTGACCGTATTAATCCCAACAGCCAGCAGACGCCTCTGACCACAGGACTGAATAACGAAGACCAGAAGAGAGAGGAGTTGGCCAGGGACATCATGGAGAAGGACAAGTCACTGGCTGATATTCTGGATCAGAGCAAGGTCAAGACCACTATGGACCTGATGGAGGGGATCTTCCCTCAGGAGGAGCAGCTGCTGGAAGGAGCTCACCAGCGCAGGAAGGTTCCCTCAAAGCAGGCGGTTTCCCGACCTGCCGAGGAAAGGTCAGCTTCACACTGGACTTTTATTAGGCCTGAGATCGGGCCAGTTTATGTTAAACCAAGCCTTGTTTTTAACATGGGTCTTAAAATCCACAGTGCATTGTGTGAGATGTAGAGTAGTCCTAGTTTGATTTCTACAGCGAATTTTATTTCAGAATAGTCCTGTGTTAAATATGGTTATCGAAATCATTTTTAAAAAGCACCTTAACATTGAGACTCCCTCCCGGTTTTGATTAGTCTTCAATTACTCTGCTTATATACATTTTTTGTGACAAGTCTGTTTTCTTCGTTTGGTCAAAGTACACACATCATTTGTTTTTTGTTTTTTTGGGTTTCAGAGAATCTGAGGACAATATGGCAGCTGCTGTCACCATGGTGACCAGCTCTACATATTACAGCACATCTGCTCCCAAAGCTGAGCTCCTAAATAAGATGAAGGATATGCAAGAAGAGGAGGAAGACTCTGAGGACGAGCTGGACATTGATCTGGCCAACAAAAAGGTACAGCCGAGCCCACTGAGCGTTGATGTTCAAGTTATTTCCCAGTTCAGGAACGTTCTAGCGTCATTTCTTTTCTATATTGGAGAAAAGCTCTTTGAGAACCTTCTGACGCAGTCAACAGTCTCACACTCTGTTCTGTTGTGTTTTTAATGTAGCAAGAGCTGATTGATAGTCTGACCAAGAAGCTGCAAGTGTTGCGAGACGCCAGGGAGAGTCTCCAGGAGGACATCCTGGACAACAACAGCTTGGGAGACGAGGTGGAGGCCAGAGTCCAGCAGGTGTGCAAACCCAACGAGCTGGACAAGTTCAAGATGTTCGTGGGCGACCTTGACAAGGTGGTGAGCCTGCTTCTGTCCCTGTCGGGCCGTCTGGCCAGGGTGGAGAATGCTCTGAACAGCCTGGAGGGAGACGCCACCCCCGAGGAGAGGGTGAGTGAATGTAACCCCAGAATTATAATAGGACGGTCAGTAGGTCTTTGAGATTAATGGTTACTTTAAATTTTGATTGATTCTCTTTTTCAGCGTACGTTAATTGAGAAAAGAAAGCTGCTGATCCGACAGCATGAAGACGCAAAGGAGCTGAAGGAGAACCTGGATCGGAGGGAGCGTGTGGTTTATGACATACTGGCCAACTACCTGCAGGACGAGAGCCTTACAGACTACAAGCACTTTGTCAAGATGAAGTCTGCACTCATCATCGAGCAGCGCAAGCTGGAGGACAAGATCAAACTGGGCGAGGAGCAGCTCAAGTGTCTGATGGACAGTCTGCCAATAGAGCAGAGGCTGATGTTTTGAAGAAGTGCACTGGGTCTGCTTAAAATGGCTCGAACTGATTCACCAAGACAAACGTTGCTCCGCGACACAGTTGAGGCCGGTGTCCAGTAGGGGGAGACAGAGACCAGACACTGCCGCATGAAGCCGCTTGTGTGGAGTATGTTTTAAAGACGTGTCATCATGAACGCGTCACACCTTCACGTCTCCTGACTGACCTGACCTGTGACTCATGGTGATGCTGCCTTTCAGCCATCCACTGTACCTAATGTTTTTCATGCCATTTTTGCTTTGTAATCTGATGATGTTGTTTTTTAGTAATTTATTGTAGCCTTTTCAATCTGCAAGAGGGGACAGTATTTTAACTTCTGGTTTAAGCAGTGATGCTACTTGTTGTATGTTGCATGCTGGAGTACTAGGAGTATTTATCGTATGTTTTATGTTTGAATAATTTCACATTCTAAAACTCTTAGCACATTTAAAAATTGGCCCATTATTTCAGTAAACACACACCTTTGTTAACATTTATATATAAACTAGTGGCCTTTACTAAGATTTTTGTACCGTTGCTCCCACTCATTGAGGGAACATTTTTTTTCTCTTACAATAAATCTTGTAAAGACAGGGCAACTTCAGTGAAGCAGCTCTCTGATGTACTGGTCATTTTAAAGAGCACTTCACATGCAGACTTTTACTTTGAAGTGCCTGGAAGTGGATCATGTCACAGAAGAAGCCGTTCAGTGGTCTTCTGTTTTATTCACAGTGATGATGACATTACTAACACATTTAAACTGACCAGGTTTCTGTATTTAGTTTTATTTTTCACTGTCTTGTTATTCTCCATAGACAAACTCCATTCATAGAACATTTGTCATTCCACTTATGGTTAAATTTAAAACATCATTCAGTTATTTATTCCGCAACCAAAAATGGACCCAAATCGCTCCACAGCATTTTGACCATCGTGACTGTTGGTCTTAAATTATATGAAGCTCAGCTTCAGGATGTTACTTTCGTGCTTTTAAGTCACATCACACACGCTTCATTGACTTAACACTTTATCAGCTGTGCTCCTTTATAAAAAATAAAGAGAGCTGGAGTCACACTGTCTGTTTCACTGGTTTCTCTTTAGAAGTCTTATTTCCAGTGTCATTCATTAACTCGCCACACCCTCCTCTCCTCTGATAATGTGGAGGGGAAAGACGGCGAGAACGTCGGAGCAGCAACAGCCTTTATCTCAAAATCATCAAAATGTGGACAATCGCTCACGCTGGTTCTCCTGCTAAGAATCCAGCATCGGCGGTGGGATTGTGTGTGTATCAACGAGCCTGAAGGTGAAATCGTCAAGGTGGGTAGAAGGAGGAAATGCACATTATGGTGTAACCTGAGGTTTGAAATGGACAATCATTAACTGCAGCCGCTCTTTAAGTTACTGGCAAACAACCTCACCTCTCATTCCCACTACGGCGTTCAGGACTTTTATTGTAATTCCCAGATCCTCAGGTAACTTCCTTTTCTCCTTTATCATATTATATTTATAGACTGGATAATTTTGAAAAAACTACTACAGGGACAGATTAAACTACCTAAATGTACACAAGGTATTTTGGATTGTGTTGTTCCTGCTGTTTATTCCTCTTACTGAGAGTTTACAGTGAGATCTCTCCTCATTTATATATTTTAGTTTTTAGAAGCCAGTGTCTAATTACTTTTAAACCCTTGACAGCTTAGCTGTTGTCCATTTGTCTGTGTGCAGAAGACAGTACATGTATAAGCAGACCCATTGCTTTATGTATTTTTTATTCCATGTTGAGTCTGAACCAATGGATGTTGTGTAACTCTCCAGATATGCTCTTGTCTGTAAACATGTGTTCACGATGGACTAACGAGGCTTTTATCGCCCTCGTGTACAGATTACACAAAAACCATATCACAGATCATGGCTCTAGGCGATTATGTGGTAGCTGTCCACAATTCAAGGATCAGTACCAATATTTCACAAACAAACTAATTAGCTAATGTGAATTGTCATTTGTGCTGTTGAGAGGTGTCAGAGGTCGTGTGGTTTGCTTCCAGCTGTGATGGACATCAGCCAGGACGAGCCTGCGGTCCTTCTCCCTGAGCATTAGCGGCGAACCTGCACAGCATGATCTATCTGGCCGACACCGCTCACTGGCAGTTCCTGGGGCTGGTGGTGGGGTTCCTGTCATGGATCCTCACCATGATCACCGCCGGCCTGAACGAGTGGCGGCTGTGGCGGGTGGCCGACGTGTCGGTGGTGACCTCGGGCGTGGCGTGGGTGGGCATCTGGAGGGCGTGCTTCTACAGCCACGTCCTTCCCAGCGTGGAGACCTGCCGGCGCATCGGCCTCTCAGACGCCTTTGCCCCCGTGGAGATCCCCGCGGCTCAGGTCCTGGTCATGCTGGCGGTGGTCTGTGGCCTGGCGGGGAACGTCAGCGCCGCGGTGGCTGTGAGGATGGTCTACTTCTCCCTGGACGATCGGAGGAGCATCCGAGTGGTCTTCCTGTCGGCGGGGACCCTGTACTTCCTCACTGCGATGTTATTGCTGGTACCGCTGGTGTGGAACATGAATTCTGTGCTGAACAACAGCACCATAGACTTTCCCCCTGACTTTTACCTCCCCGCTGCACCCGTCAGTCAGCAGGTCGGCTCGGCCATCGGCCTGGGGATGGTCGCCTCCATCCTGATGCTCATAAGCAGCCTGCTCTTCCTCTGTTACCGGTTCGCCTGGCGTAACCCGAGCTCGGAGGCCCCCAGAGACACGGGCGACCCGCTCAACGGTCCGTGGCAGGTAACGACCCTGAAGCGCAAGGCGGACTTACCCAATGGAAGCAAGCAGGGCCAAGATAACCCCGCATTTCACACCGAAGAGGAGAGAAACCCCTCATGAGAAATAGATGGATTTAACCCAAATTCTAACGTCTACAGAGGAAAATCAATAATAAACTTTTAGTTCTATTTCAGGACCAGTCCTAAAAATGTGAAAAAAAAAACTTTAAATTCAAAACCTAATACGTACGTACACTGGTTTTCTTAACTTGTCAGTGTAGTTTCTAGTTTTGTTTTTCATTCCTCTTTCAGGCCAAATGTCAGAACATCTGTCTCTAAATTCCTAGAATGACAGGATAAGAGAGAAAAAACCTAATCTGTAAAGCTGTGTGTCCGAAAACCAAAACAGTGAGCTGAAAGATGCTAAAGTGCTCCATGAGGCTCAGGGCAATATAACAACATGGTGATAGTGATACTGTCTATGTTACTATCAGCACAACCTTTCACACAGCAGTAGTCATGTGTTTGTTGATACCAAAGTCAACACTGATTGAAGTACTTGCATTTACTACATGGTCTGTGTATAATATGTTGTGGGTAGATTTCTGATGTCGTTAATAAAATCAACAGGGGCAAACATGCAGTAAATCAGTTCGAAGTGAGCCATTCACTGCAGATTTTATAATGGCGTTCTCTCTCCACCTGCGCTGTGGCATATTCACGGATCGGGCCGGGGGAGGCGGCGCCGCCGCATGCTTCCAACGGGCCCCGTGTGAGGAGACATGTTGGGGTCCAGCTCATGTGACCTGGGTGGGAGGTTGACGAGAGCAGGCATGTGAGCACGGCGAGGGGGCCGCCTCGCAGAAGCGGAGCCACTGTTGCCAGGAAATGCAACACACACGCAGACACACGCAGACACACGCGCACACACACACACACACACACACACAGCGGCCTGCTGCACCTCTGTGGAGGCGGCTCGCTGCTGCAGAACAAAAGGCCCTCTTCAGCCAAGCACAGCTCTCTGTCAAAAACACGAGTCCCATAAGTGGATGAATGGTGGACCTGCTGCGACGGCCAGAGCAAGGTGCTGAGATACATTATCAGGCTGGGATCAAACCAAATACTTATTTGGTGCCAGAAATCAGTAACAGGAGAAGCTGTGAAACCGCTTTAATAGACTGTAACGCAGTAATGTTCACATTCCTGAAGATAAGAGATTTTGGACAAACATTAAAATAATTCTTCATCCAGCCCTTTATCTGTCATCACCCCCCCTCCCGCCTCTGTGTTGCACATTCCCCTCTGCAGATAAGCCTGACATACTGTAATACCCACTGCTGCTAATGTTTTATCTAATCTGTTATGCCAAGTCATCTGCTCGGCCCGATATCAAGTGTGATGGAGGAACGGCGATAAGAAGAAATGAGGAAAAGTCATTAGTGCTGTTTAAAATCGTTACATCACACAGTCTCATTACAGTTGACATAATTAGATTCACTGGGCATTTTTGATAGAAACACACCATGTTCATGGCGGAGTAGAAAAGCAGTAATGCTTCAGACGTATGTGACATGAGAATCTGGGGGTGTGCACATGACAGGAAGCCTGCTGCTTATCTCCAGGCCAAACTTGGCCTGGTGAAGGTGTTATGACAAGGTTTCAGTGAGAAAGAGCCAAGCAGGTACCATTATCAAAAGCTGAATCTGGAAATGGTTCTGCACCGTTGTTTTTGGCACCCACAACCTCTCAACCCTCATACTTTCTCTTCTGAAGCTTGGGAAATGAATTGCATGTCGATTTTTCACTCTTCTTGCCCCTTCCCAGCACTTTGCACTGGAGAATAAACCCTTGGGGCCAAACGCAGACGTATCCACAGGGTTTGCTTATCAACCGCCTCTGAGAAAACGTTACAGTTTCTCATCAGGGTGAAGATGTGAAGATTTGCCACTTCCTCTCTGCTGCTGTAATCTACACATCATCTTCCTCTGCTGCTCCCTGAAGCCTGCGTGGCGCTGAGGACCCGATCAGATCAGAACTAGAAAGCCTGTACGGCGGCATCAGCCTCTCTGAGCACGCACGCACGCAGGCACACACACACACACAGACGCACACACACTCATCTATGTCACTGTACCTGAGCATGCAAATGAATGACTCCTGCTGGAGTGTCGGGCGCAGCAGGGCCCTCTGACCTTGACAAATTTGTGTAATTATGTCAAAGTGGAAGCCACAAGGGCAACCTGTTTGACATTCCTCACCGTACACGCTGCCCATTAAAGCCTTCATTAAACACAGATTAGCTCAGCGAGTGACCAGGAAATCTGACGGAATTAGCGCGTTCACGCTGCGTTTCCACCGCCGTTGACACGTCTGAGCGAGGCGGCTGTTTTCGGGTTGCGGGTTTATGCCACTAACGGGAAAAGCAAAGGGGCAGCCACGCCGGTGCCCCCTGACGGGACCGTGGACAAACCTTGACACCACGGCATCGGCACGGAGGGGTCGCAAGAAAAACACACACATTCTGGACCAGGTTTCATGATCATTCTTTATGGGAATCAGCTGATTGTGCTGTAGGTTACAGCACATCGAAAAACGCTCAACCAGAAAAAGAGGTGCATTTTATAGATTTTAGTGACTTGCAGTGAGAGCAGTTTTAATATTGTGGGTGATTATTATATAATATTATGTGAACTGTGCTTTTGTCTGTGCTGGTAAGAGAAATCAAATTTAGGGAAACAATTTTAAAACCTATATTAAAAAAAAATATTGAAAATATAAATTTTCCTGGTCTAAAAATATAATACAGGATTGTGCCGCTGTGTGAATTTATTGTCCATAAAACCTTTCAAAGGATGAAGCGCTGTGAAGTGCAGCTCTACAGATGATTGTGTCACGCCGGCAGTCTCCTTAAACGTACTCCGAGTGCTTCCTCGGGTTACAATCCGTATTCATCACCTGGTACCGCCGCTGCCCCAGAGGCTGGGGCTCCACCTGTAAACACACGCTGGAGGAGACCAGGAGCAGCCCGGCCGCTATGAGGAGGAAGCCTCCCGCCCAGCCGCAGAACAGGGCGTCTCCGAACTCCCAGCGCGGCACCACGTCCGGCACCGTCTCGTCAAAGAAATGCATTATGGCCAAATGGGCCATGTAACACACGGGGATCAGACACAGCACCCCGGAGATCATCCCCAGAACCCCTCCGGCGACCATGAAAGTCCGCTTGGTTCTGTTCTTACAGCTGTTGACCAGGTAGAGTCCAGGTACGGCCACCAGGATTCCCAGCACGCCCACGGCCAGGCAGGCGCACATGAGGATGCGGGCCAGCTGGAGGTCTCTGGACAGGCCCAGCAGGCTGTCGTAAGGCCTGCACTCCATGCCCCCCACGTCCTGAACCACGCAGGTCTCCCACAGGCCCAGCTCGTAGCTCTCGGTGGGCAGCAGCGCGGTGGACATGGTCAGCCACTGCGGCAGGATGGTGGTGGCGAGGGCGCACAGCCACGCTCCCACGTAGACCAGCATGCCCAGCAGCTCCAGGGCGCAGGCGCACGCGTCCATCTCGCTGTCCGGCCTCCGGCGCTTCGCAGAGCCTCCAGACGTCCGCGTCCAGCCGAGGCCCGAGCTGCTCGCGGCACCTGCTAATTGGAGCCGACCGCCGTGGCTCTGGACTCGGAGCTCCTTCGCAAACACTTCCCACTAGGAGGAACGCACATCTTCTGCTTCTGGGAGGAGAGGGGGCTCGATCGGCCCTCCCCTTTGCGGTCCTCCTGCTTTCGCTGCTGTGCCAAAGGGCGGCACGGGCAGAGGCAGAAATGCCCAGACTGCCACAAGATCACGTCCAGTCCTTTTGGGGTTTTTTTGCACGATAATGGGTCGTGTCCTGTGGGTCCACGCGGAGACGTGGAGCCTGGACGACTTTTAGATAAGCTTCTCAGAACCTGGTGCCTCCAGAGATACCGTGTAAACTACTTTAATCTGCCTGATCACAGTTACAGTAGAGCCTCTCGCTACAGCAGAGTCGTAAAACACACAAAGCATCAAGCTGCTCAAACAAATGTCCAACCTGTGCAACCTGGAACACATTCATTGCCCGTGAAATAAAAGTCCTCTTGCAAGAGAATCTGCTCAGTCTGGAGCAGCTGGAGTCACAGTCAGGCTCTTTGCTGCATGTGACTCTAGCAGAAACAACAGTGCACATTATTGTCAGTGCTCGTATGAACACAACAGCGCCTGTGGGAAATGGACGTAGGAGGCTATAGATCAAAGACGCCGGCAGTGTGAGAAAAAGTCCCCCAGCCGTAAACACATGTACAGAACTGGACATAAACAAAGACAACATTAAAAGGGTAAAAACAGAAAAAACAGATCTAAAGCAGGTAACGGATCGATGCATTGACTCCACAAGTACATGCACGTACATACAAACTGGAGCTGCAGGCAGCACCGCGCTCCTTTCAGAGCCATCCTCAGACAATCAGAGGTAGACAATATAAATACATATTTTTATATATATATATATATATATATATATATATATATATAATATATATATATATATATAACAGAAAGCATGCTCATGGGGAATTCCCACTGAAGTCCATGTCTCATTCAAGGAGACTAAGCACAGATAGGGTCCTGCCTCAGGAGCCAAACAAATGTCAACAAACCAAATGAGCCGTCCACCATCTCTCTGTTTATCCTGAAGACCCTCACTTTAATTACGGAACATTTACCATTACAGATTTCTTTATTAAATTATGTCAAAGAAATAGTCAGTTCATTTACCTGAGACAAAACAGCAATACCACAGTGTTACAAATAATAAACTTGATCCAAAACGTTAAGTGTTATTATGTTCCTTGCGTGCAGAATGCCTAAATTTATTGTGTTCATTCTTGTAACGTTATATTATAATTTACTGCAAAATTTAAAAATACCTTATGATTTTGACACATTTTGCGTTGAAAAATTATAATGAGAAAAAAAGCACGAGTAGTGTAAAACCGTACTACTGCGCTACCGTGACAGCAGGTGGCGCTGCTGCACCGCCTCAGTGCTGCTGGCATCCGGGGGGAGTTGCCCCTGCATTGAAATAGTTATAAAAGTTAAATAAAGTTATATAACTTTCTGTGCAGTGATGATGTGTTTCGTGGAAGGACTAAGTCACTCGTCGGTACAGTCGAGTGAATCCACAGGTTGTTGGTGTTGAGCGTGCTACGTTCGGTCAAAACGCGTCGCTGAGGCGAAACGAGAAATCAGCGCGAGCGGCTGTGATTTGGCGGCGACAATAAAGCTGCAGGAAAGCGTCGAGGCCTGAAGTGTCGCCATTGGACGCACGCGCCGCCTCCGCCGCGCGGCCGAGCGTTTATGCAAATCCGCCGCAGCCGAATATGGACACGGAGGAATGAAATATGGTGGAGGAGGCGAACATGGAGGAGCGAGGACCGTGAGAGCGCCGCGGTGCTGCTGCTTGTCGGAGGGCTGCGAGAGGGAACAGCGGAGCCGCCTCCGGCGGGACTTCGACGGACAAACTCTGTGGAAACTTTGTTAGTTGTTTTGTTTTTGTGCTCCCCGTTTTTGGCGTCTCCGCTGTTTGTGCCGATAAGTGCGCTCGAGCCGGAGCTGTAATGCTGTGAAGGGGCGACTTCTTCGTCCGGGGGGGGGCAGAGAACCAGGGGCTGGGGGCCGGAGCCCTCTCACCACCGCCACGGGATGCCGTGGCTCAGCGGCGCTAAGCGGAGGGAGAGCTCGGAGCTGCCGCTGCCCGCGGGCTGGGAGGAAGCCCGGGATTACGACGGCAGGGTGTTTTTCATCGACCACAACACGCGGCAAACGTCGTGGATTGACCCCAGGGACAGGTATGCTACAGGCCCGGGAGCGCCGACACGCACGCACGCACGCACGCACGCGCAAAGCAGGCAGAACTCCTTCTAAAAGTACGAGGAGTCCCAGCGGGAGATGTCAGGGCTGACGGAGGGAGGGGAGGGGGGCTTTGACGTGAGACCAGGCTGCGGTGGGTGGCGAAGCCAGCCGTGGATCAGCTGAGATTTGGCCTCCGCACCTCCCCGAGAAGTTCCCACGCAGACGCGGGATGTGACGCCCGCCGCTGTGCGTTTAACAGCGCGCCCTGACAGCTTTATGGTCGCGGTGAATCCACGGAATCCGGCGGCGGCCTTTCTGGTTTGGCGTGTTTCGGAGGAGGTGGGCAGGAGCGACACGGCAGAAAGCAGCTGGCAGTTCACTGGTGCCTTTAAGAGCGCCATTCACGCTCATCAGGGAGATCCGTAGATTTACGGCTTCCAGTGACCTGAAGCATTCCTGGTTCGCACACAGAGACCTATTGTCGTGCTCTTTCTGCCTCCCGGTGCAGAGACGCCTCCTGGAGTCCCGCAGGGCTTCACCCCATGCTGTCACCCCCAACCTGTGGGTTTTTACCCCGGGATCTGAACATTGAGCAGAATATGGCAACGCGCTTCAAACTCCAACTCCCAGAGATCTCAGTGAAACTATGCCAGGAATGCTGCTTGAGCCACTGGGAAAGCTGCGAGGATGTGCTTTTGTGGGGACCGCGATTTCACCAGCCCAGAAACGGCCTCGATCAGGCATTCAGATCAGACTTTGTGAGATTACAGGGAGCTATGGGCAGCGCTTTAACTCGGCCGCCTCATGAGCGAGAGCGAAACGCGCGACGACAACGGGCCCATCTCGCCTCGCTGTAAAAAGCAGATGATATCGGAAGTGGGAATGCTGTGGGTAATCTAGATTAGCAGAACCTCCCCTGCCTCCAGGTTGATTAACCATTGTTACGTGAAGCTGATGGGTTCGAGGATCTCGGGCCTCGGCGTGTGGCCGGGCCTCCAGAGAATGCTTTCTGCGTTTTGGGCCGGAGGAATGTCCTCTGTCACCACCTGGTTCCGGCCTTTGCAATAGATCCCCGCTCGGCTCTGGACGCTAGCTGTCTGCGAGCCACACAGCTGATACAAAGAGGTGTCAGCGCTCCTAAAAATGTCGTCCTTCTCCAAGGGACTGCAAGTAAATGGACCGTCTGCGTGTGGTGCGTGAGGTGGATGGCATGCGCAGGCTCCACGGCTGCAGTTGGACAGAAGGTCCCCGAAGAGCAAAGCGATCTTCCTGCCGACAGTAGTCTGCAGTTATTGTGTGCATCTGACTGTGGCACATAAGTGTGTGAGGGGAGTTAAAGGAGCCTTATTAGGAGGGCTCAGCCTGGTGTTTTGGCCATAATACGATCTGTGTGAGCAGCAGCCAAGGCCTCTGACGCCCGATGGGAGCCGTAAAGCTGGGTGATGGTGATGAGCGGGTGTGATGGCTGCACTGTGGCACTGGAGGCACCTCCACCATCACAGGCCTCTGTGTTGTTGGCGAGGAGTGAGGGTCCGGTCGGGCGTGCCTACGCTGAGGCCGCACGCGGCCCCGGAGCAGGTATCTGAGCAGAGGCGGCTCCCACGTGCCCGCCTCCTCCTCTCCATCGCGGCCTGTAGGCCTCCTTTATTAGCTCTGTTATGCAACAGCCATGGCCGGCCTGCCGCTCAGCAAAGGGAGGCCTTTATGCTTGACCACAAAGCACACCAAATTCAATTATTCTGGAAAGGGTGAGCTGTGTTTCCAGCACCGAAAGGTTATTCACATGCGCTGAACCCCGCTGTTATTTTGCTTCCCCCAGTGTTTTCATTATGATGGCTCTTTTTTGTCTTGTGGGGGGAGGCTACCAGCGCCGCGGCCCGGCCCGGCCCGGCAGGCTTGTGCCGTACGTGTTTTCCGTGGTGTGTGTGTCCATCTCTCGCCTCGCTCAACGGACTTTCCTCCTTCGCTTCCAGCTCCTGCTTTAATCTGTCCCAACAACCCAAGCACCGACCTGAGCTTTTAGCCGATTCTCTCCCCGGTTTTGTGACAGCAGCCAGTCCTGTTGTGTTGCTTTATCTGTGTTTCATGTGTGTTGTGAGGAATGCGACCTAAACAGGACGTGCCAAACTCAGTGCACCAACCTCGGGTCCTGGGCCACTATTGTGTTTTTTCCGTCCACACATCTGCACAATTCCCATTCAAAACTAAAGGGGGGGTAGAGCGTGTTTTTGTTTGTCCTAAAGCGTAATCCTTGTTTTCCTATAATGGACAGTGTCAGCGATTGTCTGAAGCGTTGACGTGAACTGCACTTAACTTTAACGCGCCTTTTTAAAAAATGATTACCTGCACGTCTGTGTCATTTGACGCACCATCATCTCTGCAATTACAAACTCATTTTCAACTCTTTTCATTTTCCGTGATTGCATTATGCTTTTAAAGCTTGAGAGGTCTTTAAAGGGATAGTTTGACATTTGAGAAAAGCAAGTTTTTAAAGAGGTGGCAGTGTTAGCCTTTAGCTTAGCTCTGTTTTGGAGTTCACATCTATTAAAAACAAATCGGAGAGTCACATTGGCTGCTCTGGGCGACGTGTTGCTTCTTCATGAAAAATGTGACTCCAGTTTCTGAGCAGCTGAAATCAGGTTCTGGATTCAGTGCTGCACATTCCAGAGGAGTCGATGCGATTCGTTGTTGGTTTCAGGTTTTTTCGTTAATGACTTCTTGGCAGACGTATAGAAAAGCACACACATTGTCCTTTTTAGATTAGTCGAAGCACAGTTAACAGGTTCTTTTTTAGTTAAACGTAACATATGAGACGTGTTGAGGTGCAGCCATTTCCTGTTGTCCTGCTGCTACAACCGAATCTGTGTTGATCAGATGTTTGGTGGGATTAGTTCTCTGGTCACAGCCGAGCAGCTGTTTCACCTCCTCCTGCATCTCTCTGAATATCTTCTAAATCAGCTGAGCTGCAATGTAACTAAATGTCCACATCCCGATTCCATTCAGACGAGCCCTTCCCATACGTCCAGACGGCATCTAAATGTGAACGGAGACGGGGACGTCGGTCTAGTTATAGACACCTATTTCAAAGACATTTGACACATAATGGGAGCTGTCTGCCTGTCTGTCTGTCAGCTGCTGTGCCAGGCCCTCGTGGAGGCTGAACGTAGATGACATTCCTCCCAAAGTTGTTTTCACGTTTCTTTTTTAACCCAGAGTGGAATCTTTAGACCGACGGCTCTCGCGCCGTTTCTGCTCACAGCTCGTGTCTGTTGCCTCATCTGCGGAGGATGAGCACGAAGGCAGGTGGTGTCTGCGATAATCGGCATCGAAAGGGCAACGCAGAGCTTTGCTTTATCTCCGTCCACAGCGCTGGGATGGAGTCATCACACTTGTGGCGTTTTTCTGGTCACACATGCAATGCTTGTCATCCGGAGGTCAGGCCTGGGTTCTTATTTGTGGAGCGGGAGCAGCTGGGTCGCCCCGGCGGTAGGAGCGTTTCAGGGTTCGGATGCGTTGCCTTCTTTTTCCGGGTGCAGTTCGCTCAGCCATGTGCGGCGGTTGCCTTTAATTGTTTTGTCACACAAGGGGTTTGGTTTATTTATACAGTGAACCATTACGCAATTCAATGCAAGTGTCAAAAACTCACATACTCCTTTAATTTAGAATCCTGCACTGGGTTGTGGCGACAACATTGTTTGAGTGACCACAAGTGGTGGAGTTGATGCTTGTTTCTTTAATTAATTTGAGATGGCGGCGCTGTGAGGCGGCAGTGGCACCGGTTTGAAGTTGCTTCAGCCGGTTGTACAGTATCTCAGTGAGCTCACTGTGGTCACACTGAGGAACATTCACTCCACGCTAATAAAACCAGTTTTGTGGATTGTTTCTCGACAACAGCTATTAAGATGAGACATTTAATTGGACTAAGGCTGTGGCCAGACAGACGTGGTCCAGTGGCTCAAACTCCTGTTCCACATGCCTTCACCAGCGACGGGGAGGGCGCCGCGCATAGAAATGCCCCCTCGGGACGACCCGGCGTGGCACAGATTATTCTAGAATTAGCAAAAGTGCTTGACAACTAAATATATTTGGTGGGGAAGCTGCGAGACGCGGGCCGACCCGGCCCAGCAGTATTTCACCCCCCACAGCTGAACATGCCAGTCATTCTGTCAGTCTGCCCCTTTTTCTATTTCAGATATGTCCCATTTTCGCTTTCCTTTCGGATCGTAAGAAGATCCCGGAGAATGCGTGAAACATCTTAGAACAAAACATCAGCCCGTTTTTATAAATAACCACGTTTACTGAGGCAGCGCAGCTTCACCGGGCTCCACGGCATTTTGTCATCAGCCCTTTACTCACATTAACCCACTGTACGTCACATCACAGCTGGTGGGTTTTCAAATGCTGCTCACTTTGTGTTTGGGAGGTTTCCATAGTCGTAAAATGTTTGCTGTGCTCGTAAGTTTTATAAATAATCAAAATGTTCCTTATGTTATGAATTGTACATATTCTGCGGGAACAGTACAGCAGAGCTGCCAAAATTGATTCATTCCTACAACTTGTGCTGATTTATGTGCCTGACTTTTAAGTTCCCTCTGGCAGCTTTTGAGTTTTAATGAATCGTATTTTTTCTGCTTGGTCGGTAGATTTTTACCTACCTGAGTTCGGCCGGGTGTGGTGTCGTGCAGCAGAGAGGAGAGGCAGGGCTGATGCTAGTGCTGTCATAAGTTTGCATATGGCAGCTTTATTGGAAGATTGATTGTTTTAGCTCCAGTTAAAGCCTCAACAATGACTCTTGGTGTCTGTTTCATCGCCATTATCACAGTGCAGCCAGCACCTGCTGCGGAGCGAGAGTGATCCCACTGGAGCTTGGTAATAATACTTTAGTAATTCAACCCTGACTGTTGTTAAAGTCAGGGTTGAATTACCAAAGTCGTACCTCAGAGTGGGGCAGTGTCAGACCTGCCGTGGATTCTGTTGACTAGTGTGCCAGCAAACATAACTTTACCCAGGATCCTCGTATGACAGGCAGGGAATGATTCAGGCTGACTGATATGAAAATGTCACCAGCCGCATCCCCATCAACAGCCGCCTTTACCATACTGTGATCAGATGACTCCTCCTGCTCCATGCTTCTGTGCGTTGTCCTCTGCTGTGCATCAGTCTCCCAAAACCAACGCAGGCTGCTGTCACAAGACTGCATAACAAACCAAACATTCAGATCCAGATCTGTGGGAGGACATGCTTTTCCCTGTGCCTCTGGGTCCCTAGGGAGGGCTGAGGGCAGCTCAGGACTGAGATCTCTCTGACGTCACACGCTCTAGCTTCCCATCCAGTGCCTCTTGTGGTCTTTCTCTGTTTTTTTTTTTGTTTTTTTTTTGTTTGTTTGTTTGTTTTTTAAATCTAAACTCAGAAATAATAGAAATGTTACAGCTTTTTATTGCTGTATTGGTCTGATTCTTTGCTGATTTTTGCCTCTTAGTCGTCATTCATGTGAAGCAGCAGCCGCCTGTCTGAGGGTTTTGTGTGTGTGTGCGCGTGTGTGTGCGTGCGCGTGTGCGTGTGTGTGTGTGTGTCTCCCCCTTGACGCAGGAGCAGGTGGGAGCGTGATCGTGTTTGCCTTGTCCTTGTGCTGGACTTGCATGTGGCTCGTGTGAACATCCTTTGTTTTATAAAGCAGGTGTTTGCCTGGTGATACAGTGTACAATGTCTTTTCTTTTATGGGCTGAACATCTCAGCCTTATTTTTTACCAAAGTTACTAAATCATGATTAAGTTTCACTTAAACATGTAAAATGCATAGACCATATTTAATTGAAGGAATACCTGAATGTTTCTGTCTCATCTTCACGTTTCCTGTGATATTATCACTACTGAAAGAAAGCTGGAGTACCTTTGGGTCTTCTAGGAGTTGGTCGGTGCGGGTGCTGTTTAACTTTTGAAGCTGTAGTGACGCTGCATCTGTGCTTCTCTCTGAGCTGCCTCCTCTTTGTATACTCACCTCTGCCAATGTCTGTATGTGACATTGCTCAAGTGTCAGTTGATGGTTCTCTTCCAGGGTAACATACGTCTCTGGCATGAATAGATGAATTTATAGGCATAAGTATTCATTTATATTTGAGGAACAGAGCTGGAAATGGGTTTAATTTTCTGTAAAGGCTTAGGTGATGCATTTATTTCTATTTAAATGTAATATTGTATTAGCTGATGGATATTGATAACATCTCTGTGATCTGAGTGAACTTGCAACAATCCCTCTCGATAACATTCAAGCTTTTCACAGAAGGCAGAATGAAGCAGCTTTAAGGACGCAGCTCTGCCGCTGAGGGTCGGTGTGGTGGGAATATTCTTCAAAACAAATGTTTGCCTTTGCCCAAATGTTTTTAATATCCTGACAAATGAGGCAGAGCGGCCTGTTGACCAGTCAAAGCGTAAAAGAAATTGCATAGTGTGGGCAAGATACAACCAGACCTCTGTGTAGAGTGATATTATCGCTGATTAATGTCAGTTATGGATACATGCATTTGTACTGAACAGATTTTAAATCACTTCAGGATCACCAAACCACTGACTTTTGCCGACTGCGTTGGAGATGAACTGCCTCTCGGGTGGGAGGAGGTTTATGACCAACAAGTGGGCGTTTACTACGTCGACCACATCAACAGTGAGTAGTACACAGTTCAGCAATGAATTGTCCTTCTCTCTGCGGGGAACCCTGGGTTTGATTTCTTATTCCGTAACCGTTTGTGTATAATTACAGTGACTTATTGTCTCTACTACACTTGCATGTTTTCTGATTAATATTATTTATTACTCATCTTCAGGTAATTATTTGCTCATCAGAGATTTGTGTTGACAGAGACCACCCAGATTGAGAACCCGCGGACTCAGTGGCGGCAGGAGCAGGAGCGCATGCTGAAGGAGTATCTAGTGGTGGCCCAGGAGGCCCTGAAAGCCAAGAAAGAGATGTATCTGGTCAAGCAGCAGCGTCTGGAGTTGGCTCAGCAGGAAATGTTGCTCTTCCACGAGCTCTCTGAGGACAACCGCTCCATCACCAGCAGTAAGATGCCCTCCTAATGTTTCATGAACACCGATGGAGAGGATGAAGTGTGACCTAGATGGCGAGGCCAGTGATCTGGACATGCTATAGTGTTGTTATTCCTTCAAGATCTGCTGGGGCGGTGGCAGATCAATAGAAGGTTTTTCCCAAACCCTGGATTCCTGGTGTATCCCACCCTCCTTACATTTATCTTCAGACTTCATCCAGCTGTCACACACACGATTTGTTCCACTCGCCGCAAAGCCGGGGAGACGACACTGGATCCTCCTCCGCCTCTTATTATAACAAGTTAACCCTGAAGTCAGCTCTGTTAACTAACCACTGGTCCCCCACTGTCTTTTCTTGTGTTCACAGCGCTCTCCAGCTCGTCCTCAAACGCGAAATACGACCCCGACCAAATAAAAGTGGAAATCGCTTGTAGACGAGAGCGGGTAAGTCATTATCAGAGGAGAACAATAGGCTGCAGCGTGGGGCCCCTTACCGGCCGAAAAGGGGGCTGGGGTGTGGCCCCTACAGGATACTGTGGCTCTGGCCCAGGGCCTTGAGGATGAGGATGAGATCATCATCAAAGGGTCAGGCAGAGGCTAGGTCACTGACTCACCGAGCCAAGTCGGACATTTCTCTCATCAGTCAGATGGGTGAGGGTGTTTCCTGGATCGGCAGCATTTCACATGGTTGATCTGTGACATGAGTACGGTTTCATTGAAATGTTACCGTAAGAGGGGCTGTACACACACCCTCCCCTGACGAATGGGGCTTATCAAGCTCAAGAGGCGCAGTAGTGCCTCCAGTGACCAGATGTTGCAGTTAGGTGTGTATTGTGTGTAAAAATATCATCAACAAGTGACCAGAAAGAGAGAGAGAAGTTACTATTTAAGTGATTTCCAATAAATGTGTTTTCTTTCTGTAAAATGGAATCGGTTCCGACATTTTCAAGGCCTTTTAGAAAGAATAGTAATGAGTTTGATTGTCAGTGTGTTTAGATTCAGGTGAAACCAATCCTTTTTTTTATTTGCTAGACTAATAATGGCATGGAGAGGACACATGCGCGTATGTCTATGTATAAACGTGGCTGCATATGTGAATAGCCATAGCTATGCATTTTAGCCCAGCGGTGCTACGCTAACTGTGGTGCTCTGCGTTGTCTTCTCAGCTCTCCAAACTGAGGCAGGAGCTGGCCCAGGTGAAGCAGGAGCTCCAGTATAAGGAAATGGGAGTGGAGACCCTGCAGGAGTGAGTGTTCTCTGTGTGACTGTGTGTCGAAGGCCCACCCTTCCTCTCTCAGTCATTCTCCTACTCCTCACAACACTTGGCACCGCTGCTCTCCACCCAGGAGCCTTTTCCTTTTTTAATCACTCTTGCCCTCGTCCTTCATCGTCAACTTAAACTGTCGATACATATTTCTTCTCCTTGCCTACTCGTGCCAACTAGTTTAGCAAGTTTTTATATTCCAAATATTTCTTTTCCCGTGCAGTTCCCACCCATGCAGTTTAATTACTTCTCGCCAAAAAGCCCTTTGACCCATTTAGCAAATAACACAGCTTTTACAGAACAACAGGAGCACAGTGTTTGGCTTAGTCTTATACTCCTTTTCCCATTTTTGTTTAAATTACATTGGGCTTTAAATATATACATTGTGTCTTTCAATGCTGGGAACATTTCAGAGCGGTTTCATGTTAGAAATAGAAGCTCCACCCCCAACCCCCCACCCCCCCACCAAAAAAAGAGTGTGTTTGAGAAAAGGCAAATGGAGGGAATTTTTGATGGAAAAGGGGACTCCACCTCAGGAAGAGGATGCACCAGTGGAGTGCAGGGAGCCAAAGCTTAGCCTGGAGAGGAAGTTGCTCCATGGAGAGTGGAGGACGAGGAGGAGGGTGGGGGCTTTGGACGAGAGAGCGGTTTCAAAAAACACAAAGATATCTGGCAGCAAATTCCTCTGCACTTCCTGAGCCCTGGCAAAGAGCCGCTTATCTCTTAGATAATGTACAACTCGAGTGATTCCCAGAATAGCCAGGAGAATACACAGCTTGCAGAAAACATGGATGCACCCTGCGCGTGTGTGCGTACGTGCATTTGTGTTTGTGCCTGGCTTCGCCTGTGTTTGTGTGTCCTATTGTTCCTGTTGGGTTGGCCCGCGCTCAGCAGGGTGGAGGCCAGAGGGACCCTGTGGCTGTTGTTTTTGTCAATATCAGCTGTTGTCAGCGATATAGCTAATTATTTTCCATGACAGGGTGCATCAGATAAACACTTTTTGACTCCTCAGCTAAAAGAATTCAGGAGTGTACAGTCTTTTGGCACGAGTATCTTATCTTGATTTTTTTTTTAAATGTTAAGACACTACACATAATTTAAGTCCATCTCATATGATAGTATTAAGACATAATGTGTAAAAAACTAAAAAGGGTGCTGCTCTATAATGAGAGGGGAGAAACGGGGCAGTGCTGGCAGGCACAGCACTTTTTTTGCTAAGCATATAAAGTCCCAGGCCTTGCCAGTTGGGTGGGGGGGAACAAAGCAGGGCCTGTTTTGGGAGGAAGAGGCAGGGTCGGGTGGATGAACAGTACCTGCTGTTGAAGGGGAGTCGAGGTAGCGGCTGTGGTGAGTGCGGGGGCCATGTGCCAGGACCAGTGATGGAGGAGGCAGCATTCCGCACTCCTCCAGCCCTCAACTCGCGAACTGTCCAATCCTCCCTCATCACTCCCAGCTTGAAGAATACAGGCTGATTCACAAGGAGCATTTGAAAGCAGCAGTTAAGACCATGATCACCAGCCTGTCACATTTTGTAACTAACCACAGTCTAAATAAAACACTGAAAGCATCATCTCCCACACAGAAAAAGATCAGCTCAGAAGTTAACGGGATGATAATTTCTTCATCTTCTGTCCAATATAATACCCATCCAGCAGCATTTACATGTTGTTAATAATCTTATTAATATCTTTAAATAAGCAACTATTTGTCTTTGAGTCAGTAATATCTTCCTTTTATTGATTTCTTGTTATCTAGAATCACAAATGTCAAGCAGTATCTGTTGTTTGACAATGTAGTAGAATGTGCTTGGAGTTCTGTATTCAGACTTATTGTGTCTCGATCCAACAGAATTGGCAGCGGGATCAAACCTCTCCAGATCATTAAATATGCAGTAGTGTGTTCACTTTTTATCCATTCTGCATTTTCTACCTCGTTTTTAAAAAAGTGTAATGGTGAACAAAGGAATTAAACCAACATTTGTGTTACAGGATTGACAGGAAGATGTCCAGCAGTCAGACAAACTACAAGCTGGACGAGGCTCAAGCCATCTTCAGTGAGCTGCGAAGCATTAAGAAGGCCATTAGCACAGGCGAGAAGGAGAGGCAGGACCTCATCCAGGTATTCCTCCACCCACTTCCTTCCTTTCTTCTGCTATAAACGTAAAATACTCTGTGCTGACCTCTGGTGTCTAAAAACCGCAGCTGTAGGAGCAAGTGACTCTCATCAGTGTCTTTTTAAAGCACATTTCCCGACATCTGAATCACTGACTGTGGCCCAAACTTGTTAGCAAAGCAAATTGTGACAATGTGATTTATAATGAGTAATAGCTGTCTGTTGAGCGTCCCTGTTACATTCTCAAAGCATTTCCTGTCAAGCTCATTGTCTATATATAAACACATTTGTTTGTCATTTGAGGGATTAAGGAAAACAAGGTATGTTTGCAATAAATTCTGCTCCCCGTGTCTCAGAGTCTGGCTAAGCTGACGGTGAACTTCCAGAGCAGCCTGTCCATCGGTGACTCGGCCAGCGAGGTGGCAAACAGCACTGGAGCCGCGGGTGACCCATATAATCTGCAGCAGTACTGCGACGCCGGCTGTCAGACTGACATCATGGGAGAGGTACGAGTCACCTCTCCTCCACAATTTGCTTTGTCTGTATTCCTGCATTGATCAATAGCTCATACAAATCTGAGCAATGATTGAGTGATTATGATTAAGTCTGTCACATCTATGTAACAGTTTGTTTTATTGCTTTTAGTTCGGTTCCCAGGATCCCTCTCATTTGGTGGACAAAGTGAAGCTTAACTGGCAGTACGAGGAAGCCAAGAAGAAGTAAGTGAGGCTGACTGTTGTTTATCCGTCGTAGTACTATGACACACCGGCACGCAGCACTGACTCATGAGCTCTGTGAGCTCCCCCTGTCGTTCCTCTGTTCGGTGGGAGGACGTGTTATGAATAGTATTTGCGACTAGCGGCCGTGGCTGCTGAGCAATGTCTGGCCAGCAGATTGAGCTGGGTGGTCACATTCTTGCATGGCCACGCTGCTGCTGACTGTGTGGTGCCTTTGTGTGCACAGAGCAGAGAGAGGGACTGCCCAGCGTCTGCCTCAGCGCACACCCCGCTGCTGCTCTGCAAGACGGTGTAATGTACACACGGCTTTGGTCACGGTCGCCCTATAGCGCGTACGAAATTATACACGGACAAAATCAACATTGAAGAAACATAAATTTCTGCTGGATAAAAAAAGATGTAGACAAATTTAGCCCAGGTTCTTGTACACAAACAGAAAGGACTAAAATAATATTGGATTTAAAGTAAATGGATTTTCAAAGTATAGGATGATTAGAGTTATTATCCAAATTTTCTATAGGCACCAATCTATACAAGGTATAAAATAGAGCTGTATAACTTAAACACCTATTGGCCGGTGGCCACCAGATGACTCTGCATCTTGGACAGGGGACAGTATATTCCAGCAGTGTGAGCATAGCTGAACAAGCAACAGTCCCTGTGTTATTACACTGGCCCCGTGCTCAGTTGTTGCTGTGGTGACCCTGCGTTCGCAATGCCAACCATGACATCAGGGAGGGAGGGAGCGAGAGAGGAGGGAGACCTGTGGAAACTTGCATGCTCTGTCATTGAGTCACCCTGTCTGAAGTGCAGCGCACGTAAACACTGATATTTCATCTGAGCTCAGGACTCTCTCTCTCCCTCAGATCCTGCTTAGCTCGGTCTGTCGACGCCTCGCTAATGAACACCTGCGCTGTTTGTTGCAGCTGCTACAAACCACTGCAGTCAGTGGCGGCATTACAGATGCAACATTAGGTTAATTCAGCCATGTTAATATTAATTAATTGCTTTTAATAAAGAAACCGCAGTGTCAAAGAATAGTTTTAGTGTTGATGCTTTTATTAGACCTGTTGCACCTGTTTTTGTACAGACTAAAGCGCTGGAGGCTGCTTTGTATTTAACATGTACACATGAGAATGATGTAAATCAAACCCTTGGCACCCTTGGTAATGGTGATGAAAAAGTAATGGGGAAATACATTTCTTCATACTTGAATGAGTATGTCTCAGAGACACAGCATGTACTTGTCTATGTCTCTCAGCTGTATGTAAATCCCCGCTCGTTGCCTCCTTCAGGGTGCAGAGCATCCAGCACCAGCTGGCACAACTGGACAGTGAGAGCTGGTCGGGGCGGGCCGAGGCCGACCGCGACCGGGACTTCATGCAGCTCTTGCGTGAGAAGGAGGCCCTGCTGCAGGAGCTGATCCTGGTCAGCAAGCAGCAGCACTCGCCAGACACGCTGCTGCAGCTGGAGGAGGAGCGCTCCCGGCTGGAGGAGGAGGTGCAGAGGGCCCACAGCTCCCAGAGTCAGGGAGCCAATGAGAGGTGAGAACTGTCCTGGGCAAGTCACAAACTGCAGACTCATGTAACAAAAGGCTATTCTGTCATAAATTGATATCATTTAGGAATTTCATCATCTCACTGATGTTGTTCACTGGAGCAGAAGATGATATTTTCAGATGTTTTGTATTTAATGGTATCGTGTTGATGCTCATGTAGGATGCTGCAGCAGGAGAAGAGGAATGCTCTTCTGCGACAGCTAGAGGAGGCAACTCGCATCACAACCTACCTTCATTCCCAGTTGAAGAGGTGCGTCTCACACACACATGGTCTAGGCTGATTTAGTAGTCCTTACCTGCACGTCTGCATTTACTAACCACTTCCTTTGGTTCTGCTTCTCCAGCCTGTCTGCTAGTTCTCTGACGGTGTCGTCCAGCAGCAGCCGGGGCTCTCTCGCTTCCAGCCGGGGCTCTCTAGCATCCAGCCGAGGCTCTTTAAGCTCCATCAGTTTCAGTGACATCTACGGTCTCCCCCAGTATGAGCGTCACGATGGCACAGGAGAGCCTTTCGACTCCCATCTACGTTACCTGCTGCCCATAGAGACGATATCCAGAGACTGTTCCATGTTCTCTCCTGACCCTTTGACCCAGAGCAAAACCAAACGCTCCCACGACACCCCGCAGTCGCTAGCCTCCCTCTCCTCCCGCTCCTCGCTTTCCTCCCTGTCACCACCCAGCTCTCCCATGGACACACCCTACCACTCCGCCCCTCAGGACTGCCCCCTCACCCAGATGACAGAGGAATACATGGAGCAGGCGAGTCGCGGCCTGTTGGAGGGGCTGAGAGCACAATCACAATCACAAACCCTGTCACATGTGGCCTTGATGAGCAGTGAGGACGCGATCATGCCTGCTGCTGCTGCTGCACATCAACTGGACAAGAGTCACAGAGACAGTGGGAGCCAGGGGGCTTTTACCTCCACAGGCAAGTTAACGACAGTTGATACCTGTTTCAAAAATGAATACTATAATACTATATACACTTAACTGCCTTTCACCTTCAGGAGTGACTCTAAGGGGGAACAGTGCCAACAGAAGTGGCAGGAGGGCCAGGAGGGTCTCTGCAGGCATGTCTGAGGATGCCCTGGCCACTGATAGTGGTGTCTTCGAGGCCTGGGGCAGGAGGTGAGCGGAACACAGACACCAAAGTCTCTGGAGTAGCAGCGCCTCCCAGTGAAAGAAGGCGAAACTGCATGTCCTTCAGTCTCTGTAGCCTTGGAGGAAGTAAATTCCTGAGAATTCCAAATGCTAGCTTCATAGAAAAATGAAAAATAGCTTCATAGAAAAATGAAAATAAAATCATAGTTTCATAGAAATGACTTGTTGACAGTGGGTTTATTTTCACCTGGTTATACAAACAGTGGTGTCCAACAAAGGAGGAATTTAAATCTCTTGTTTTTCTAATAGGCCAGAAGAGTCTGAGGAGATGTCCTACATTAAAGAGCTGACGCCTGTGAGCGAGCCCACCCAGGTCCAGCTAGGACTGCTGTGAGTTCGCTGTCCGGCGCGTGTGGGTGCGGCTTGGATCCACTGTTGGTATATAAGTTGGTATAAGAGTTCTCTACTTTTCTTTGTACAGGTGGGAGCCGAACTCACAGTCCTTACGACTACATCTGCTACAGCTCAAGAATCTGAACAGGTCTATTGTAAGGGATGGCTTTAAAGTGTGAGTACTTTAATTTGCAACGATCAGACTTTTTCTAAACCGTTTCTAAACCAGTGAAGGTCTTGTTTTTTGTTACTGATCTGCTGATCTGTGTTCAGGTATGTAAAGGTGCACTTGATTCCACTGGATGCCAGCAGGACCTGTGCATATTACTGTTGTACTCCATTGGAGCCGCAATCCCAGATGGGCTTCAACGCAGGCTTCCGCATTCCTGTCCCCGCGGACGCGCTGCTGCTATGTGCTCTACAGCTGTCTATCTGCTCGCTGGGACCTCAGGCTCAGGAGGAGCTACTGGTGAGTCTGAAATCAGAGAGTCAAGCTGGCTCTGATGCAGCGATTCTCTAATTTATGACTTAATGATGAGGAATGAAAAAGAAATGAAGGAATTGTCTCCTCTACACAAATGCAGGGCACAGCCCAGGTGAGCCTGGCAGACTGTGAAGGAAGCACAGAGATGGTTTACCACTGGCTGCGGGTCCAGTTGTTGAGTGGGGTGGAGTCACAAAGGCCTGAACAGAAAAGCCTGAGCCACCGCAGACACCATGAGAGCCCAGAGGAGGAGCAAAGACCCAGAACCGTGGTAGACACACACTGTATATATCAGTCTAGACCTAGAATCACTCCTCATTCTGTCGATACACAGCGCTTAGCCCACAGTTTGCAGGTGTGCAGCTCATTAGAGTGCGCAACTGACAAGAATGTGCCTTACAGGCCAAGCAAGTCTTCACACTGTCACTTCACCCCATGTGAACTGACACGGGGATCAGGAATGTTGACAGCAGCAGGACGGTATGATAGCTTGCTCTGTGACGTTGCAGGACACTGTGTGCTCTCTGCTGACGCGCACGCCAACCACCACGCACTCGGAGGAGCGGAGCACGGAGCTGCAGAGGCTGGAGAGGAAGGACGAGCCAGGGGAGGCCGCGTCAGAGAGGTACTCGAACGCTGTCAGATGCAGCGTTTTAACGGCCTGAGGTGCACGCGTGCTTCTAAACCGGGGTGTGTGTTGCAGGAGCTGGCAGGCGGAGTCTGTGGACAGTGGGTGCAGCAACAGCACAGCGTTCACGGCGCTCTGCTCAGAGGGCCTGTGTGCAGACAGCATCTGCGTCACTGGAGGGCGCTGCGGTCAAAGCACCAGTAAACTCTGTGCAGTGAAGGTAGAGCAGCAGTGGGCGTGTGGAGCCACAATACCTTCAGTTTATACATGGAGATTCCTTCTACGTGGATTATCATTGTCCCATCTTGAGACCTTGCGGTGTTAAAAGTATTGCTAATCACTGTTGCAGGTGGAGAAGGCCACTATGACCGAGGGTCTGTACCCGGAGCCGGTGCGGGTCCGCCCCAAGGAGCGGGGTGGCCGCTGGGGTCACGCGTCCCCCTTCATGCGCGGCAGCACAATCGTTCGCTCTCAGACTTTCTCGCCAGGAGCTCGCAATCAGTATGTGTGCAGGGTGAGTCTTTACAAACGCTGCTGCTACATGTTGTTAGCAGGCTGTGATTAGACAGATTTACAACCTGCTGTTAATATTCGCTGTAATGGCTGTGTGCAAACACTGCGTTGCCTTTCAGTTGTACCGCAGTGACAGCGACAGCTCGACTCTACCAAAGAAATCGCCTTTTGTCAGAAACACGTTGGAAAGAAGAACACTGCGCTATAAGCAGGTATAGACTGTCACGCGTCACGCGTATTGGTGTGTGCCTAGCGTTCAGGTTCTGAGCCGTTTGTGTGTGAGCAGCAGTCGTACCGCTCCTCCCTGGCCGAGCAGCCCACCCGTACCTCCCTGGACCTGGAGCTGGATCTCCAGGCCTGCAGGACACGTCAGCGGCAGCTCATGGAGGAACTGAGCGTCCTGAGGGAGCTGAAGCTGCGACTGGAGGAGCCACAGGCCAGGGAGGCGACTGAACTCCCTCACTGGGCCCTGAGGGACGAGCGCTTCCGCTGCCTGCTGAGAGAGGCCCAGAGACAGGTGAGAGGGGCTTGAAGAACTATGTGGGGTTGAGCCGAGGCCGGCGATGGTTGACCACTCTTTGTGGTGCAGGCTGGCCAAAGCAAGCAGGAGCAGCGTCAGGAAGAGGCGGCGGAGAGGAGGCTGAGGAAGGCGTCCAAAGAGGTTCTGCAGATGAGGGGGCAGAGCCAGAAGGAGCCGCTGCCTGTGCAGACATTCAGGTGGGAATTTAGCTAAGTCATTGTTATTTTAATCAGGGTTGAGCAAAAGTCTGTGCCAAGTCTGTGGAGCTTGTCCACAAGTATTTGTGGACCAGGATTTTATTTTTTCCTGAAAATAACATTATTATGTTATTATTTATAAAAAAATATATATATATATATTTTTTTTTTTCAAGATTTTGGCAACCTTCATTTGTGCAGTAATTGCATCAGTACATGCACTCACTCCTCAGGAATTTACTTCCTCCAAGGCTACAAAACCTAATCCATTGGAAATTCCATTAGGTTATTGTGTTAATAAGTGAGACAATACGTGGCCATTAGTTACCTCCTGGTCACGTCCACAGTGCATCTTGAGAGGTCAACAAACTTGAGTTTGAATTTCTCTCCTTAACATTTTTAAGTTGCCATCTTTTAAATTGTTTGCTTGCCTTCATTGATCTACTTGCTGCCTTTTACTTTGATATGGGACTCCACCTAGAAACACAGCTTTTAAGCTAAGTTTCCAGAAAGCCTTTGATGAAGCATTCTGCTGCTTTTTCTTTACGTTCTGTAAAAAAAGCGTTTCCTTTCTCTGCAGAGAGAAGATAGCTTTTTTCACCAGACCAAGGTTCAACATACCTCCTTTGCCAGCTGACGACGTATGAGAGCTTGCCTTTGTATTGTGTGACTCAACATGAAGTATTTGTCAGGGGTTTTTTTTTTTTTTTTCTGAAACCATGAAGTACAAAGTTCTTTTTGCCGAGGACGTGAGCGGGGCGACACGTAGATGATGTCAAAGATTAGACGGTTTTCCAATTTCAAGAAGTGTTTGTGCAGCTGTTCTTCCGCACGCAAACACACTAGACCCAGTGATCAAAAACACAAAACAGCTGCTGGTTTCCTTTCACGTGGAGGCAGCATCTCTGTGCTCCGCATGAGTTACTTGTGTTTGTGCTTACAAACAGGCTGGAAGATGGGATCAACGATCGGTTAGAACTAATCACTGTACTGTAACTTATTTTATAGTACTTTCCTTGAAGGAAATAAAAACCCTTCCTGCTTTTTAGGTGTATTTTGTAGCTTTGAACAAATAGCACTTCTGTGTTTTTACATACAGTCAAATGAAACTATTGTCTGATTATCTGTTACCTAATTCTTAAGATTTATTTACATAAAATGTCACTTTGTAATCCACTTATTACAGATGCCATTGTCATTTTGTTATGTTATTAAAATTAAGATGATGTACTATTCAATATATAAATAAACATAAAACACTGTATTCAGATTTCTCATGATGTATGAACATCTGCAGTGTTACCTCTTGTGAAGATAAAACCAATAAAACATGTCCTTGTGCTTCCTCTTTAACTCAGTTAGGTCTCTGGTGCTGAACAAGATATCATTAAAGATTAACCTGACCTGGGATGAAGCTCACGTTTGAGTTAAGTGTCACAATGTTACATGATGTTTTTGTGCAACCACAAACCCGCTGCGTTGACCCATTTGAGTGTGAACTTTCGCTTCTTGAGAAGCTGTACCCCACACACTGACAAGCAGCTGTGTCAGCTACTTATCACAGTCATATCCTGTTCGAGCCGCTCCACATAAGCCACTAGACACAGGAGAGGCTCCGTATCACTCGCACCGTGCTCATGCTCTCTGTTGAAGAATAAATCACACACAGCTATGTCTGTAATGAAGAGAACGCCTAAAGATTCACCTTCCCATGGCTCGTTCCCAAACAGAAAAATACCCATAAGTGCCTGCAGGCGAAGCAGCTTCAGGTCTCTGCTTGTCTTTGGGTAACTGTCAAATGAGGCCACTTACAGAAAAGTAGAGGCTGGTGATTTATTTTACAATCACATTTATTTTGACATGAATCCACAAAAATCCCAGTGCAGCATAAAGTATTTTTGTAACAACTGTCTGCTCAACAATTTAGAGATTTACAACGTCAGTAGTAATAGGAGTAAACTGGAAAGAAATTCAAACTAGGTCTTGTTGGTTAAAACAAATCGCTACTTTTGTGATGCACCACCTGCGTTTGCCAGTAAAAAAAAAACATTTTGCATAAAACAAAATGTTAATTGAGCAAAGGAAATAAATATTATAATTTAATACTATATGTGGACACATGATAAAATGGTACAAAACCCAAATCCTCATAATCTGGAAACAAATCTAAACGTCTAATGAAAGAAATGCCATAAAAAAAATGTAACACTAACTCACAGCATGTGCCAATGTTTACATCTGTGAATGTTAAACTAAAACCTTTTACTTGTCAAGCCGCGGCGCGGTGTAGGGCCAGGTGCTGCAGCGGGAGGAACAGGAGGATGGAGGTGAAGTGTGTCAGCGTGACGCACGTCGTGCATTAGAGGAAAGACAACGTGTGCCAACAGAGGAGTTCACACGTCGCCCTCAGAATGACGACACCTTCGCCTCAGCAGTGGCCAGTAGTTCCCCAGAGAGCGGGTTCTGGATTTCAGCCCAGCCCAGAGGTCCTATATGGGAATGGAAACGATGGTTGGCAGCTCCCCGATGGGAGGGGGGTTGTACTTCTCCACCCTCATCAGCCGCCGAAGGATGTCGTCCCGGTCGCGCGGCCACGTGAACACGTGCGTGTTCTGGAGCCACGTCGGGACGTGACTCTGTGACAGCAAACAAAAAGGGGGAATAGTGTGAGCTTTCATTTTTGTAATAATAGATTGGACATCATGTGCACAGGGCGTTTCCTCTAAACACAGAGGTGCATCATCATTCCGAGGGTGTGTCAGGACCAACGCCGGTTACGCGGACTCACCCTTTTAGCCCCGGGGAACAAAATAGGAATGAACCTAAAATTCTTGCTTCCGTTCTGGATGAACTCATTCTGAAGCTGCACAAAACATAAAAAAATATAATTATTAAACAAATTATTTTAAACAAGTTCTAAACTAATGTCTCCCTGTGGACCCTGACCTGTTTGTGTATGTAGACGGTGTTAAACGTCCTCTCGTCATTCTCAAAGCCGACAGGGGAGGCCGTGACCGTCTCGTAGTACTTAGGACTGATGATGATGATGATCAAATACTCCTTCTGGATCAGGAGACAATTCAATTACTGCCTGTCAGTGTGCTGTTCACATTCTTGTGGTACAATGAAACAGGTTTCCTCTTGCAGAATGAAAGCGTTCTCCAGGTGGACAAACGAGAACCTCAGGTGTCTTTTAAAAAGCGCCGATTGCTCTCACCTCGCTGAGATACCGCTCCATGAAGTCTATCTTGCTTATACTCCTGAACTGCTGCTCAAAGATGTCAATCTGAAGGGAACAGGCAGAGGTTTACAGCCAGGCAGTGGATCTCTATAATTCATTCTTTCTTTCATTCTTGCAACAAATTTGAATTGTGGTTAACTCTTACGTGTGTATCAAAGCCGTTATGTCGCAGCAGAGCAACAAATTTAATGATCTCATTGACATGCTTGTCGCTGTCAGCCTCATATGTGACGAACACCTTCCCTGTGGGGGAGAGTGATAGGCGAGAGTGATGGAGACGCTCGCTGAGTGATGGGACGACAGGACGGGTCAACACTTACTCTGCTCCAGAGACAGCGGCGTGCTGTAAGGAGGCTGCTTCTCTTTCACTGGAACATTGTAGCCTCTGCACAGAGATCAAGGTCATTGGAGAAGTGCATGTAGTGTGATGCAGCATCATTAGGTTTAAAAAAAAAACTCACGTTTGTGTGTATCCAGCTTCAGGGAGCGCACACCCACCTGAATGTGAAACAGCAACGAAGGATTTCAGAGCGGTGGTGTTTGGTTGGTGCCCCTTTCTGAGGCAGACACACATGAATTAGACTTACAGTTTGGGTTGAACGACGGGCGCTGCTGCGCCCAGGGTCGCCCGTCGGCCACGTGTCCCCGGCTGAAGGTGTCCGCGGGGCACTGGGCCCAGCAGGGCGCGCCCGGAGGCGGGCACGAGTACGGGGACAGCGTGTGGCGGCACAGGTTGGCCGACGGCGGGTTGGAGCGCAGGGACAGCGGCTGCTCCAGGCCGCCGCCGCCGCTGCTGCTGCTGTCGCTGCGTCTGCCCGGCAGCGACCAGAACTTGTCTCCGGACGCGCCGCTCTCCTCGAAGCACCTGGAGCACTCCTTCTCGCTCAGGTAGGAGGGCAGGCTGCTGGGATACCCCGACCAGCTGCTGGCGAAGCTGGGGTGCAGCCAGGGCCCCTCCGCCTGGCTGGGGAAGGGCGTGGGCGGAGCGCACGCGGCCAGGAGGCTGTGCTGAGGGCGGTAGGAGGCGGAGCTCAGGCCCGGCTCGCGCCTGCGTCCGTGCCCCCGCTGCCGCTGCGGCATCTGCGGGCTGAGCCGGGCGTCGCCGGCAGGAGGGCCGAGGTGGCCGTGTTCGGAGGGGCGGTCCGGCTCGCGGCGGTCGTCCTGCTGCTCTTTGCTCATGGTCTCATCGTCCTCCTCAGGCGTGTTGCGGCAGCTGCTCAGGTATTGGCTCAGACGACTGAAGTGACTGCGAGAGAGGAAGGAAGGAGCCTGTTATGTGCAGGGCTCCATGGGGTGCAATCCCCCCCCCCCCCACAGTGCCTCTGCTGTCGTGTTCACCTATTTGGTGCGGAGTAGACTGAAGTGGGCAACATCGCTGGGCTTCTTCATCCAGACATCCATGTGTTTGGTGCAATATGCATCTGAAATCCAAAATAAACCCCATGTTCATGGTTCTTTAACACAGAAGCCAATCATGGAGCAATCTCAATACCAACCCACACTGCTGCGTTTGAACTGTATGAGAGCATGTGTGACAAAGTGACTCCCACACAGGGGACTTTTCTCTAAAGGGTTGCTCAGGTGAAAAAATTAATTCACACGTGGGAAATAATGAAACGCTGCCTCTCGCAAACAGAAGCAAGACGCTAATGGAAATTCAAACCACAAAACTTCCAACAGATAAAACGCCCGTGGATTTCTCAGTAATGTCGACACGAGCGATAGCGCGCGCGGCTACAGAACAGCTCCAGTCGCGGCATCGCACGAAGAAACTCACATTTCCCACATTCATTAAACGCATTCAAATGCTTCGCTTTTCAGTCAAGTAATGAGACACAAATGCCTATTGAGAAAAAAGGATTTTCATATAAACGAGGTCACGTCTGTTTCCCCTTCTCTACACGCTATGACTTCAAGCCTGTTCAACCTCAGCTGAGGTGGGTTTACGTTCCACGACAACCCGTAATTCCTGTAAATGTAAATACTCACTGAAGCCTTTGCGGTCTCGCGCGAACATTCACATACGCGCGCGCGCGCACGCACACACACACACACACACACATCTCTCTGTATATGTCTGCGCTTTCCACGGTCACTTACCCGATTCTGTCTCCGTCGAGCAAAACTTTATAAACTGATAAAACGGCACAGAGACTCCCGTCAGTAGCTGTGAACCTCTACGGTGATATCCGACTCCTCACAGCGGCTCAGGTGAAAGTTATTGGAGGTGAAACGTCTCCTGGTTTCTTTGTGAACCAGTGTTTGATTAAACACAGTACTAATAGCAAAAAAAACGTCTCGAGGACAAATAATATAAATAATATATAGTCAAACTATATAAGTAGGCCACGTGCTGTGAGCGATCTGTTTGACATACACTTACCGCAGGTAACGCCGCCTCGTCGCCCTGAAACAACCCGTCTTTACTGTAAATGTCAAACGGACTCGACGGCCTTTAAAACGCAACCAACCAAGCGCCCGTTTGCTTGACGCGTCTTCTCCAAAGATCAATCAACATTGACGCACGACTTGCGTTTGATCTCGACTTTACGCGGAGATCGGCGACGTCCCACCGACAAACTCCACCTTAGTGGGGCGCGTGCGCGTGCTACTGCGCGTGCGTGCGAGCTTCGCTCCAACTGCGACGAGCGCGTGCGGACACGTTGAGGCTGGTCCGGTAGAAACATATACTTATATATTATAGATATACCATAAAACACATGTCACACGCCTTACTACACAAACACGGACTAGACCTGTGCATGTACGTTGTGAATCACATTATGAGGATGTAGAGGATTTGTATTTTATTCTTCATCTCGGTGTGAAGGTGAAGCAGGCAGCAGTTATAGTTGAGGTCATGGTAAGTCTCCAGTAAATGAATGTAAGAAAATGTGAAGTACCCACGTGTGTTGACAACAAAGGCTGGTTGGTGTTTATTACAGGTGCTGGTCATTTAATTAGAATATTACTAAAAGCTGTTTTATTTCACATTTTAATTCATTACACAGAATGAAATATTTCAAATGTTTATTTCTTTTAACTGTGATGGTTATAACTGAGAACCAATGAAAACCTCAAATTCAGAAATGAACTTAGTGTAATGGATAGGCACTTTTTTAATGAAATTAGTAAAATGGATAAACATTTTGACGATATTCTAATTATGTGACCCGCACCTGTATGTATCTACAGAATGAAAAGTGTCAATGAACCAACACAATAAAAAATCAATAATTATTTACTGTTTTAAAAATGACTTTCAATACATTGTTCATGAAGGTTTGAAATATAACTAACTGGCATTACCACCAATGGGTCGTAATGTTAACTGAGCTCATGTTTGAACTGAGCGGTGTCGACTTTTCGTTGCTTGGAGAAGCAGGACTCCAGCCAGGCCTTCTGCACGGGGACGGCCTGCGTGTGCCGAGAGACGAGGTCCTGGAGCTCCTGATTCAGACAATTAAAATGAATTTGTTACTAGGGTTTTGTGCTCAAAGCTTTTCAGCTGCCTAAATCTCCTACAACCTGTACAGTTCATAATAAAGGAAGCTATGTTAGTATGTATGGTTAAGCTGACACTAACTTGCATGTGGATGCTGGCCTCCAGATCTGCAACTATGTGGGTGACCTCCGGACTCATGATCTCCTCCTCATCTCCATCATAAGTGCGCAGCAGCTAAGGAGTGGTGTCTTTTTTGCACTGTGGTTCTTAATTGCTCAAGGTGTGAACTCACAGGAAATCAGAAATGTTGCCTTGGGAGCGTTTATAAGAAAAAACTGCCAGCTGAAAAGGATATGTGATAAGGTAGCGGGACAGCGTCTTCCTCTCTGATGCAGGCAGGTTGTAGAAAAACACCCGGACTCCTTTCATGAAACTGGGTAGTCCTGCTGAGCCCGGGACGTCCGCTTCGGCCTCATCCGTTGGCCCGTCGAAGCCACGCGTGTGTATTTCAGGCGAGGAGGCTGACATTAAAGCCGCAGAGGGAGACGCCTGAGGCGAAGCTCTGTTCTTGCCAGTTCTGCTGTGATAATATCTGTCGGGCTGTTTTAGGGAGAATATCTCAAGTCCTTCACATAAAGACATCCTGATGATCACGGGTGTTTAGGCTTTAGCTGTGGAAAAGGATACATGAACGTGGGGATGCCTCTGGAGGCCAGATGCTTCCTGATGAGCCTCTCTGTGCCGTACCAGTTGAAGCCTTTGGTGGAGTGCCCGATGCGGGGGAGATGAACACTGGCTTTGTGGGGGAAACGTCAAGACACAACCTGTCAACAATCTGCCTTTGTACTAACTGAATGAAGTAACGTACACCATGTCTGTCTGGTCAGTCAAGTCAAACTATTCATACATTGCATCAGGTTCATGTGAGTTTTAGTGATTATCATGTGGTAAATGCACTGTTTTACAGTTACTTTAAAAAGGAATTTGTGTATTTTCAAGCATTTTGAGAAGACGGTTGAGTTTTTGACAAAGAGCTTGAACCTTCAGAGTTCGGCCGTACCTTTCTGTCTCTTTGCTGCAGCATGAATCTTCTGCAGACCTTCATCCAGAGCAGTGAGGAGGATCCCAGACAGGTTGTTGGCTTTGTCTCTTTGCTGCGCCACTATCAAGGCCAACTGATGTAACAGGAAACAGGTTAACACAGGTTTAGGCCCTTCATCTTCTGCAGTGTTTATCAGATGCTGCTTTGCCGCAACTTCACAATTCCATCACCGCGCGTAAACCCAGAGCTGGTTTATCTCACTGCTGATCACTACTAGAGCAAACGATCAGCGTGGCAGCAGTCACCTGCTTCTTCGTCTGTATTGGTGTATTTTAAGCACAACGTACCTGATCTTTGCCAACTAATCTGGACTGTTTGTCATCAATGGGGAAGAGCAGCACATTTCCAATGTCCAGATCTAAAATAAACATTTGGATGAAAGCGTATAATCAAGGGGACTCTTCGTCAAATGTAACAGATAATCAGTTTTAAAATTATGCTGCTACTTGTTGAAATCTATAGATAACCATACCTTTCATCTTGCCAGCCAACTCATACTGCTTTCGTGGCTCATCTGATCTTACCTCCAAAGCAGTAAAAAGACCTCCCCTTCCCCAGCGACCTGAATCATCTGCACACAACAACAACCAATTTCAAATGGTCATCATGCAATAGACACTGTGAGATAGTTTAAACGTCCTACCAACACAGTGGACAATGATAGCATCTTCTTGAGCAGCATGCGGGTGGGTGACGTCCCCAAGGACATAGTGGATAGCTGTGGCGTCAGAGTCTGTGGAGCACACACTACCATCCTCCTCCTCATCATCATCTTCATCTTCACTGGCCACAGATTGGAGGCACTTTGATATATATTTGCAGGATGCCCACCACGCCAATCTGCAAAAAAAAACTATGTTAGACCATATTTGTGTTAGCTGGTAAAAACTCTTTACAGAAACTAACTTTTTCTTATATTTTTGCTCCTGCTGTTTCTTCTTCAAGTCCTCCTGGATCCTGGCTCTCTTGGCTGCAGCCTCTTCTCTCCTTTGTCGCCTTAGCTTGAGTTCAGCGTCTGTGAGAGGTTTCCTCTTTCTCACCTGGATCCCCAGACCGACGGTCAGTGAAACCTGGGTGCAAACACCACACATTACATTTTACATTTAGCCAGATTTTTAGTCAACTGGTCTTAAATTCCTCTAAACGATATGCAGCACATACAGCCAGTGTAGTTATAAGGTCATCAATAAATCAGAAGCTATTTCACAACAATCATGTAAACTGCATCTGCAGAGGTTTTTAGAGTGCAAACACCACAGAGCTTTTGTTGTACTTACACAATCACTGACACATACCCCAGATTTCTAGAAATTGTTTGTGGTTGCTCACAACACTACTAATAAACCCTCCCTGTGGGAAAAAAACACAACTACAACATGCTGTGACAGCCTGAGTCTGCTTTCAGGCAAAGTGCAGCGTGGTAAAACTGCGGTGGAAACAAAAAAAATACCCACAAGGCTACTTGATCAAAAGTATGTTAACCTTATTTAACTTTATTAATTAGACACTAATTCGTGACACAATGTTATGTCAAACATTACAACCTTCCCTACACTTTCAGACTGTGTATGTGCTGGAACCCTGAACATATCTACACATCAGTCAGATGCACATGAAAACTGACGAAAAAATGACTGAATCTGACTTTTTTTTCTACCTCATTTTCCTGTCTGAAATGAAGAGGCAGCTTAGTACTGCCTCTGTTTTCTCTACAGCATAGAGGTCTTACTCCAGCTTTGTGGCGCAGAGCTCGTCCCTCTCCCGTTGCTTTCTGAAACTCAGCCAGCTGCTCTTCCAACAGAAGATCGAAGCTCTTCTCGTCACCAGCGCTCGGATTCTTACTGTAGTCTTTCCCCTCAAAGACGTACATGTGATCTAAAGGATGAAAAACAAATAGTTACTGGTATTTACACTTATCGTGGGGTATTAGTCGGATCAGACGCAACATTTAATCCATCGGGCTGTGTGAATATTGTGGTCAGTCGTGAGTATAACAATGTTATGTAATGTTAACATAATAATGAGACTGTCAATCTGACATTAACCTCAAACACAGTGAAGAACTGAACTGACAACTTTGTACACACAAAAAAAGGTTTCATATTTTAAAGTGGTCACTGGGTAGTAGGACATACTCTGCCCATCCGAGTCAAAGCTGGCCTCTTCCTCCTCGTCTATCGTTTGTGACGTTAACTCATCCACCCACTGACCGTCACGTGACAGACCAAGGATATTCTCCAGTTTCACATCCTGTACTGTGCTCTCTTCCGATGACAACAGCTTATCTACCCCAAATTTCAAGATCTCGCTGAGCTGTGTGAGACAGGAAATATGAGTGATGAGAAAAAGCAGTGAAAACAATAAGAGAGGAGGTTTGATACATAAAGGTGAACACAGGAAATGCAAGATTCAAAGTATACAAGTTATTTGTTTGATTAAAACCTGGAGTCCAGCAGCGGCTGACTGAGCTTGGTCCAGCAAAGAGAAGCGACCTTCTTCAATAATAGTGTTGGTGAGATGCAGCTTGGATACTGCACGAGAGTACATGATCTCCTCTACAGTGTCTCTTGCCAGAAGCCGGATCACTTTTACAGGCCTGTGACAGTAAAGAGAACTAGGTGCTAACTTGCATCAAGGTGTATGGGAACATATGCAAACGTGGCTCGTTTTTTCATCTTGGCTTAGCAAGGCTGAGAGTCAAATACTACAGTGTACAGTTTGAATAATCTTTCATACATATCACCTGTTCTGACCAATGCGATGGCAACGAGCAGCAGCCTGCAAGTCATTTTGAGGGTTGAAGTCACTATCCACAAAAATCACAGTGTCAGCAGCTGTGAGGTTCATGCCCACGCCCCCTGCAAACACACGCCATTAGAAAGCTAGCGTTCAAAGCTTAAAACACTGCATTTATTTACAACTAGGTGTAATTGTGCGTGTATGCAGCTTACTGATACACACAGAACGTGATCAGATGTAATAGGAAATGAGTATTCGCTCTTCCTTCTTTCAGTGTGCGTGAAGACACAGCGAATCATCCTGTTCCATCTCTTATCTCACCGTAATCAGTCCCCTGTGCTCTCTATGCAAGTTCTCTGAACCCTGCTATAGATTTGGATATGCAGGAAGATTGCAACTCAGACAATGCTGACTATTTGAAAACAGGATCTTAAAATATACCTACTACAGTGTTCAATGCCGATAGAAGAGCAAATGCTAGTGTAAAAAGCTAAGGATCAATCAAGTATTCTGCCCATTATACAAAGCAATGTGATCATTATGGGAAACAGGTCAAGTTAATTCCGATAGTGCTCATAACTAGGACACAGTTTGCTTTCCTGTCCACACTCTAGTTTTTTTATTACCTGCTTTAGTGCTGAGTAGAAAGACAAATATATCTTTGCTGCTGAAGTTCTTGACGGCTAGATTTCGTTCTTCCCCTCGCACAGACCCATCCAGACGTTCATAGCTATATCCTGACAAAAAAGCTCCATTATGTAAATTCTTTTGGTGAAAAAATACATGTATTATATATATATATATATATATATTTTAAGGCTTTGAACTCTTTCAAGAGCTTGTCAACTCCTTCGTTTACCTCTGTACTCCATGTAATCCTGAAGAATGTCCAGCATCCTTGTCATCTGAGAGAACAGCAGAATACGATGGCCCCTTCACCCACAAACAGGATGAGAGAAATATAGTAAGACATGGTTTCCGTGGGCACAGTTAAGTTTCTCGAGTACTCACTACAGCAATAAAATGGTCCATGTAGGATGAAAGTTCCTAGTACATTGTTGTAAAAGCAGTCACACTATGTGTGGTCTGCCACCAGATGGTGCCAAATAACAAGCAGAGTGCCTTAACTCTTTGTGCAGGTAGGCCAGGATGCTATCAAGAAGGCAAAGTTTCCCACTGGCTTGGATAAGATGCTCCCCAATCTCAAAAGGCTCTGGCTCCACCCCTGACCAAGGAACAGGGAAACATGTGAACATGTCTATGTAAAGTCCTACCATGCTGGAACCTGCTAAGATAGGTCCTTAGGAGCATCTTACCATCAAACAGGTATGGGTGGTCGACACACTTTCGCAGGTTCATCAAGACGTTTAGCAGCCGGGACCTGTTTCCATGTTCATTTCCAAAAGCATCTGAATACAGAGATTCAGTAGATGTGACTCTACAGCCATAACTTTTAATTCTGACCTTTTTGTCAGATCTTTGTATTATTTTGTTCCTGACAAACTCACGTGCATGCATAAATTTTAATTTTGAGCGGTGAGTAGAAAAACTCCTAAACATCTCAGTTATGTTCCACTCATCACTCACCCAGATCCTTCATCAGAGCAGCTTTGTAGTATTTCTTCTGCAGGGCTGACATGCCGTGATACACCAGCAGCTCAGTTTTCTTGGGCAGATCGACAGCCACTTCTGATTTGACCCTACGGAGCAGGAAAGGCTCCAAAACACTCTGGAGCTCAGTAGCTGGAAACACGGCGCAGACGAGAAGCAGACAACAGCAAGTCAATAGAATTTACCAAGTTGTGGTTTATGTAATATTTGATGACATGTCTCATACCAAGAGCAGGTTGATTTTGGACATCTGAATAAGAGCTGACAAATTCATCTGCTCCATCAGCTGTAAAGATACTGGGCTGAATGAAGCTCAACAGGGAGTAGAGCTCCTGTAGGTTGTTCTGTATTGGTGTGCCGGTCAAAAGGACTCGAAAACCCAGTGAAAACTACACAAAAAACAGGCGAGAGATGAAGACAGTGGTAACAGGTGCGGTAAAGATCAGGTCTTACATTAGGTGCAGGGACGTACCTCTCTCAAAGTTTTGTGCAGTAATGAGTTCTGATTCTTTAGCCTGTGAGCCTCATCTACTACAAGCACCTTCCACTTCAACCTGAAGGACAGAACAAGTCAGCGAGTCAATGCTTGCTGTATTTAGACTTCCCTTGTTATGTCCATATCCCAAATTTGTGTCAAAGATCAACAAGTATGATTACATGTATATGTAGTTGTGGTTACACTCACCTCTTCAAGAATGACGCATCTTTGAGACACAGCTGAAAAGGAGAATTTAAAAAGACCACGTCATTTCCAACACACATACAAGTTTTCTCGTTTCTATAAATGATACTTGCAGACCTCATATGTAGTGAGCAGAACATGGAAGTCACACGTCTTCCTTTCCCTCTGGATCTCAGCACGTCTCTCCTTGTCACCGTAGTAACACAGCACAGTCAGAGAAGGAGCAAAGCTGTAACCACATGGAATACAAGATTTTATACTGGTAGTATATTATTAATGGAGATTACGTTACATATTTAAATAGGAATGTATTTATTTATCATGTTTTGTAACTGTTTCATGTGATTGAATTGTTACAGATGAATAAGGAACATGTTTCAGTGCTTGATTATTTTGTTTTACGTTTTTTATATAGGAAACCAATATGTGTGCTGGTACCGTTCTAACTCTGTCCTCCAGTTCTCCATAACCGACAGTGGGCTCAGAACTAAAAATGGACCTTTCTTCCCGAGAGCTCCTGACATGTGCACCAGCAGACAGATCGTCTGAATGAAAAACCCAGCATTAGCAGTTTTCAAGAATTCTTATACAGTATTTAGTCCTGAAGCATTTATACTCAGGTATGATTTTTAATGCATGCAGGCAAAAACATTGCAAATGTAAGTGCAACCAGACATCCATCCACTTATCCTGCGGGGGTTTCTAAAAGGAATCACAAAGGGGACACGTGCAACTCCAAGTCTTACGGCTGACACACCTGGCAGGTTTTTCCCAGGCCCATCTCATCCCCTAAGATGCACCCCTGCTGGACCGTGAGGCACTGAGTGAACCACTGCACCCCATCCAGCTGGTAGGGTCTCAGTTGGATCCCTAAGGAGTCAAGAGTCGTTCAGAGGAAGTAGCCAAATACGACGCCACAACAACATTATAGTCGCAGCGAGATAACGTTCAATTGGTTGAAGATGGTCTAATGCAGTGGTGGTTAAAGTTAGCTGAACAAATGAAGAGACCACTCAAAGTTTGAATTTACGGACGTTTACGAGCGAGTGAAGCGCCTTCGTGTTTACCTCTTAGACCCCATTTGTGCAAGTCGCTCTGACTGACTGACGTCTTCTTTTTCTCTGCTATGCTGTTTTTTATTTTGAGCAAAATCTCCGTCATGTTTTCAAAGCAAATGATCTAAAACAAACTTAAACGCACGAGCTATTTTAGCGCGGTCCTGTTTGTTTGTATTGTCCTACCGAACTTCCTGGTTTGGTCACGTGACGCTGGGAATTGGCGCGTGGTTCTGTTGCTAAAGTTTTTTCTTTTTTACCTAATCGGTAATATATGTATGTAACTGATCTAAGAACGGGAAATAATGCAGGAGAAAGAAAATATAAAAAAAGTCGTACAGTTAATATTTAAAATAAATGCTATACATTTTATGATTCAACATTTAGGCTTTTTTAGGCATGTGTGTGTTGATTCAAACATTTCTGAATCACTGACAAAAACAATATTTCAGTCAAATAAGGCTGAACAGCATTCACAGTATTGTTATTTGAATCTTTATTATATTTATCATCATTGAATCGTGGACAAAGATCTACACATGTACACATGCCAGCAGCCACAACACAATTTCAGTAATGCACCTTAAACTAAATTGAGCTATGAAAGATTATCTCTATTTGCAAAACCAGGATAAGGAGATACAGCTAAGCTGGTTGTAACTGGGATAAGTGTGCAATGACAGTAGCTATGGAGTAAGATTTTTTATTTTTAGGTAGGTCAAGCCGGGGTAAAGGCCTGTACCAATGCCAGGCGTTGAATTTTGACTGGAAGTTTTTGCCAGAATGAATGAATGAATGAATATACACCTGTTGACATCTGTTGATACTGATCACTTAAAAAATGTATATCTTAATTATTTAAATATTATGATTGCATTAATACATATCAGTAAAAATAACCATGTCCTTTGTTTGCAACAATTAAACATGTATTTATTACATATAATTATACACATATGTGCCAATATGCATTAAAACTGAAATAATCAACACATAACCAATATTAATCAGATAAAAGAAATACAGAGGAGCTGTAAAGCAAAAAGACCCTAAAGGTTTTGCAGCTTCAGTAAGAGACCTGCCCCACACGTCCATCCAGCTGTCGGCGCTAACATATGCATTTAGACACCAACTTCAGAATCGCCTCCCTGGGAAATGAATGACACAGATCAGACATGCAGGCATTTCACTGAAAGGGTTTATGCAGCTGATTTGAATAAACTCTTTGAAAATCACAAACCTCACACACGGGATGTACGACAGGCTGTACCTGGAAACAAAACGCATCTGTGTCACAAAGCAATATCTGATCGGTTGACATGTAACACGAAACACGACTCACCAAGTAAATGCCAAGATTTGCAGGATGCAAAATAACAAAGCAAGTCCAAAGTTCTTCCACTGGACAAATAAATAGAAAGACTAGATCAAAAACGCACTTCATGTACAGAATCATGTAGAATGAGCCTTTAAACAATCAAAGCTGGTGTCTGTTTGTTAAGCTACTCACCCAGAATGCAGCACAGAGAGTCAAGACAAGGCAGGTCTGAAGCAATGAATGGGCCACATGGTTAAAAAAAACAAAAACAAACAATGCAGGAAATTCTACTGTTTGAATCAACACCGGTGTAGTTTTAGTTTTGAATCCAACTGAGCTGAGTTTTCCTCGTGCAGACATAAAGGAAGTAAAGTTGTGAACTTACGATCATAATAGTTGTGGCCAGTGCTCTTGTTTTATCACACATCCTTTTCAACTGCTTCATCGGCCCCATCAGAAACATGGTGCTGTTGGACGAGGTCAGAAGTCAAAATAATGCCCACTAACCTAAAATAGTCCATATTTAGAGTTGCTCATATAACAACACTGCTGTGGACACACACCTTCCTAAAGTGCATATGTTTCCAAAAGTGTAAAAGACAATGAAGAGAGTGAGGCCGATCTTGGGCAGGAAGAGCATACATATACCCTGCAACACACAACAGCACATGCTAGCAATTAAGGTAGGAGTGTGACGTCACTCAGGTACGTCTACAACATTCCTCAAAGCAAGAAGAACCAGAAAGGCCACGCGAGCTCCACCTGGGCTCTTCCTCATCCTGTGGCACACAACACAAGTCGCCCATGTAATAATAATTAGCACAGGACCTTACCAAGATGGTGCACACGCCCCCCACCACGAAACAGCCCACGAAGCCCTTCACGCGTGTGGCCCAGCTCAGAGAGGAGGCTTCATTGACAGTCTGCAGTCAGTCACACACACACACACACACACACACATTCAGTCATCAGCGTCTTCACAAACATCACACGTTAACGAATAAGGGTTTACGTTTCTCTTTGCTTTTACCTGTAAAACGGTCCGGTCGTCTCTGCGCGACTCCTCGCCACTTAAAACCGATTTTAATTTATCCATCGCTCAGGATCATTAAGGTATTAATAATTGAGGTGACTGAAGCCTGTTGACTCCAAAAAGGGAAGAGTCGCCGGTTTCCTCCAGTCGGCGAGGCTGAGGAACGTCACCTCACCTGGTCAGGTCTGACTAATAACCTGCGGAGTGACGGAGCTCTCTGCGCATGAACGCGGGTAAAGTTGACCACATTTTAAAAAGATTATTGTATTAGATCTGTTTTTTTTCCTTAGCGTTGGTAATAATATTACGTCATCGGTAATTTAAGAAACAGCATTAATTGAATTGTTGTTAAATATCAATTTATTTAGTAATGCTTAATATTGCATCAAAAAGGCAACACTTTATTCCATAAGCCCCGCACAATGAATACAACTAATGGGACAACGTGTAAAATGTAAATAAAACGATGTAATAATTTTAAAACCATACTTTATTTAGAACATAAAAAGCATATCAGATGTTGAGACTGAGACATTTTTACATTTCAGCAATTTTTTCTTGTGTATATGATAAGATCCCACCATCTGCAGTTAGATTAGTTATATCGTCAAACGTTTTCACCTTCAGGAGGCCTGTCGTGCATAAGGGACCAGGCTAGATGCATGAGAGCTAGAGGATTATTTTCCATGAAATAGTCAAATGTCTCAGTTCCAATCTGATATGTTTATGTTTTGTTGTAAATAGAATATGAGTTCATGAGACTCTGTCTGATCCTAAATATTTATTTTCTTTTTACACTTCAACACCATCTTTTGGCTCATAAATATAACACTTACAGTCACTTTACGTTCCATATAAAATAGAGATGCCGTGTATTGTCATTCTGTGTATTGAGGACTGTCTAAATGATGTATATGCATGACAACTTATCAATGCAATAAGTCCTTAAGGCACAGTTAGTAAATTCTACATAAAACAACAACAACATAGTTTGTATTGATGTCAAATAGTAAAATCCAAACAATCTAAGCAATCTTCAAACCCTTTGGTATTCAGTTTAACTCAGCATACTGTATGTGACTCAACGCACGAGTAGAAACAAACTGTTTTAAAAAAGCACAATACTTTCAAGTAACATATAAAGTGATGATGACTGTTTGATGGCAGTACCAAACGTAGAAACGAGAGGAAACGCATGTCACAAAAACCTTAGTTCACGTTCATATCACGTGTGCAAATTAATAATCGAAGAGTAATATGGCAGACTATATGCAAACACTGAACCACAGCTAAACAAATAGCAATAAAAGTAAGGCTAGAGGGAAATACGGCTGATTAAGGCAGAGGTAGAGATAAAGCATTCAGACCCTCCTGTTACTGGGGTCTCCATGCTTCGCCTTTGGTCGCACCACAACTGGAACTGAAGACAATGTTTCCTGTGATTTAAGTGTCACAATGTAAGCGGATAACAGTCCTCTTTACAAAGTCTCATCCTCTGACTCCGGGTCCCTCTCTCTGGGCTTCAGAAGTCCCATTTCCATAGGAGGAGTCCTCTTCAATCTGGAGCGAACCACACTAAAGGGACAACACAACAAACACCACAGTCACACACTCCGCCCGCTGCCATTAGCAGCGCTCCAGATGTTTCTGAGCTTCTCACCAGCTGACGGTGCAATAGAGCACGCCCACGACGAGCATGGCGAAGGCGAGGTGCCACGAGTAACACATGGTGACAAACATGGCATTGTTGTGATCCATCAGGTCCCAGTCCGGGCCTCGGGGAGGGTACAGCACAAAGCCAATCTGCAAGATGTGGGGAGTCGGTCATCATCAAACACTGAGTCACACACAAACCAGTGCAGGTTTACCTGCCAGAACCAGCTGCCCTGCAGGAGGGTGAGGGCGCAGCGGAGCAGCTCCAGGACAATGTTGCCTCGGTGGAAGATCTCCAGGAAGGAGACGAGAGCCCCACCGAAGACGGCATAGAGCAGGAGCTGGTGGACGTGGATGTCCAGCATATTCCTGCCATGGAGGTGGTAGAGGAAGAGAAATCCTGCAAAACGCGGACACAAAAATCAAGGTTGCATCCTAATGAATGCAGGACGGGAACTGATTTCTCATTTTTTACCTTCGTTAAAGAAGGCGAGCGCCAGCATCAGCCGGTCCAGCGCCAGCGGCGCCGTCTCCGTGGCGTGGATGACCAGCGACACCATCCCAGCCAGGCCGAAGAACAGGTACATGGTGGCGTGCTGCCAGTTGTGCAGCTGCTCCCAGTGCTTCTCTGCAAAGTCGTACAGGTGGAGCCTGGGCCCGCCCGCCGCGAACTGCTCCGCCAGCATCCCTGAGGAACAGGCCACAGGAGGCGTTCAGGGCCTCCCACCGACACGGCGGACGCCGGGGGGGGGGGGCGAGCTCTTACCCACGAGGGAGAAGAAGACGATGACGGCGCTCTCAGCCGTCTCCAGGCGGCGCTGCGAGGCCCTGCTGGCCAGACGGGTCGAGCCCACGCTCTTGTTCCTGCGGGTAGCGTGCCACAGCGAGTGCTTCCCCGTCCACCAGATCCCAGCTATGAAGAAGAAGCAGCCAGGGAGGACATGTCCCTTGAAGCTGCCCATGACTCACGACGCCTTAATCAGAAAACATGGGTTATGCTCACTTCCTCCTCGTCCTATCGGGTTCCTTCAGCCACAGCATTTTTCACATGAAGAAATAGGCAATAGGAAAAGTGCCTGTCATTAACTTAAACAGCATAAACAGACGTAATTAGTGTGTGTTGGTGCCAGCCCCTCATTTAACAGACAGAAGTGTCTAGACAGTAAAACATGATCACGATCACACTGTAACTCCACTTGTTAATGATAGAACGCAGTATGAGGTGAGTGTTTGTGTGGCTGGGCTCTCCTTTGTGATGGAGATGAACATTCTCCCCATCAACAAAGGCATTCATTTCAGGGAGGACACTCAATGCAAACATGCTGGTTGTGATGTTAGACTGAGCTCATCTGTGCCAAACAGCCCTTTGTGTGAACATCCTCTCCAGACCCAGGAAAGCACGTCTGTCGCCATAGCAATCGCCCAAATGCTGCTGGGACACGGCCCAGTGTTTGATGAATTTACTCACTGGATTTAGTGGTCACGCACTTTAACATGGGAAATATTTCACAAAATAAATACACAACTAATTCCATTCATGAGTGTAAAGTAGCTATCATTATTACTATTATCACACCCAAGTAAAAACTTGTAGTACAGAATCAAAAGCGTTGAATATAGGAAACGTCGGGTGAGATGTAAGTATGAAACAACATCTACCTCTGAATGAATAATCGACAAATACAAGAAGCTGCCACACAAGAAAGCAGAAAAGCTACGTGCTACACAGAGGCCAAACATTTTGTTTTTTTGTACATTTTGTTGTTTCAGTGCATCAGTAAAAGGTTGCAATCAAACTCGGTGGAGATTTTGTCTTTGTTCTGTTGGAAAACAAATGTAAACATTTTGTTTGAGGTCAAATTCATGGAAAATGGTTGATTTCATAACGAAGGCTGTTTTGCTTTAGCTTCACCGGATCAGAGACGTGAGACGTGTCGGTCTCCACCACCGTCATCAAAGCAGCAGATAAAGGGACTTGAATCGATGCCAGGATGAACTGAAGCTCTGTGAACCAACGCGTTACTGAGACTGCTGCTATATTTAATGTATCATGTGTGCATCTATAGACAGTCTGAACATACAATAACACTTTAACACTTTTTATGCAAGTATTGTGTGTATCGTATCACTTGTTATGGCTTATTCCTCTACATGATATTTGTGTTTTTATGAAATGACATGGAAAGAAAAACGTCTGAGATCCTTGAAAAGATTAAGTCCAAAAACTACCTAAATCTCCCGGTATATGTATAGATTTTAGTGTAATAGACTTCATCTCTACCCGAGAGCAAGTTTTAATTAAGAAATAAGTGTAAAGCCAGATCCAGAATACGTGTAAAAAAAAGAAAAAAGACACACACTTGTCTTCTACTTTCTGACTTTTCTTCTTTGAGAGACAGGACGCACGCTATTAAGTTAAGTGCTGAACATACACAAAGGTGTAAAGTTAGTCTGGGGGTGAGTCAAATATTGTAATTTAAATGACTGTGTATGAAAATGAACATTTTAGGAATCATTTTACTAAATTAACAGCATCAAGAAAACGATGGGACCTTACCAAAGTAAAATCCGTTACACTCGACCAGGAAACTCAAAGTATCCTCATTCTCTCCTTACACGGGTCATTTCATAGTATTGGATGATAAAATGTTCCGTTACACAAAAACAACATCTGCCCTCTCCTCAGAACATCGGGTCCCAGGTCTTAGGTCCAGACCCGTTCTTTTCCCACAGCCTTATTTTCCCAAAATTCCCGACTCCAGACAGCCCGACTTAACACACGACCCCATTGGACGACGGGGCGCAGCTGGCGTCACCTTTTCGCGCTCTCATTGGCTGAGACTCACGTCAGTCTCAGGTGTCCACGTGTGCACTTTCACTCCGCCTGCTCTACTCGGTTCCTCCCTGTTCGGGGTAAACCGGCTCGATTTTCCACAAGGATCCGGGTCCCGGACGTCGCCTTTAGCACGTACACAGAGTCTGAGGACTTCTGAGGTTTGGGAGAAATGTCTGGACCCGGAACAGAGAGTTAGTCTGAGTTAGGTTTGAAAGAAGTGTAATTCATACATCTGGGATTTATGAGGCAAAAAAATCACAGATGTGCTATAATGTAGGGCCAATTACGGGGAGCATCACACTAATGTCAAACATATCATTCATGCTAATAATTCCTCAATGAAGATTATTTCAGTTAATTCATCATTTTAAACTATCCTATGGTCTCTGGATTGTAATATCTATTCTGAGTTCATGTCAATGTTATTAGTCAAGTTATTAGTCAAGTGGGTAAGAAATGCTCATCACATCACCTCCCACTTATGATTCCAAATGGGAGAGCTGAGGAATTTGTGACCGCTGTGGTATCTCTCACCAGCAGGAAGAACTACAGTAGGAACATGAGTGTAATAAATATGAATCCAATCATTATCCAAGCTACAGTATTCTTGTAAGTACTTATAATATTTGTTTATATGGACTTACTCAATTGTAACATATTGTATGTAAAATATAAAATAATAATATACTGGAATAGGTCTGATCATCCTTATGTCATGTTCTCTTTTGTTAATCATTAGAATAAAAATTTCCCAAGCAAAAGAGTAGCACAGATAGGAGCATATGCAAAATGAGGCAGACACGTTGTTACAGTTCACTTTTTACTATTCAGATTTTTGAATACTAATGCAGGTTCAAAACTTACTGTCAGATTAGAGCAGCTACACATCCAGAAGCATACTATATAATTGTATAGATAAAGGCAAAAATATATTGTATATAACTTGATAAGTTTTTCCAAATTGTATATATATATACTTAGTTACTTAATTATTACCAGGACAGTGACCTCTAGTATTTGCACATTTTAACACAACCATCATTACAATTATTATTAATAAAAGAGGTACTATACAGATATGCTCACATATATTCTTTATTAGTTTCACAGTAACAAATATTTTAAAAATGTCAGCACAACAACGCAAATTCATTCAAGCACCAGTACCATAAACGCCTACATTAGTTGTCTTTATTATATATATATATATATATAATAATTATTTTTCTTTTATATATTATATAAACACTCCCCATATATTTGAGGCTTTTCTCAGATCACGCACCAGACCTTAAATCATGCTCATTACAGCACGTGAGGAAATCCCGATTCAAACCTACACCTGCAACTCCTCTTCCCCAGACTGATATCAGCGATGCCTCCTCAGGGAGAGCTGCCGACGGGGCGCGTGCTGCTCCTTCTCCGTGCAGATGGGCCCGTCTGCAGACCTCCTCCTCTCGTCTGAGGGCCTTCTGACCTGCCAGGCCGCAGCCTCGCTGCTGCTGCGGGGCCGGCTCTGCTCCAGCCTGCACGCCGCCTTCTGCAGCCGCCCGTTGGAGACATTATGGTCAGTGTCACTGTGCTGAATGCCTCCACAGAGACACAGTGCAAGTGGAACACGATTGTTGTCATACCACCTCACATCGAGCAGCTCCAGAAATGAGCTGTGTTTGTGGACCTGGCATCAGATAACCGCGTGCTGGGATTCGGTAAATAAGTAAAGACTCAAAGGAGTCGAGGAGACATGCCACAGCTGAATTGGTCTATAAAAGATGTTTACCTCTTTGTGGAAATGATGCGTGCAGTGCAGCTCGTGAACGCCCCCTCCGCTCTTACGCACGTTCTCATTACTGATCAGGCACAACTTGTTGTCACCATTCTGCAGAAGAACAAAATGGATTTGCACATGTGCACAATTTATATCACAGCTGCACAACAGTTACAGCATTTGTGCAACTGTTTGACTACTGTGTATTTAATCAGATTATTCTCAGAGCATTGTCTAAACAATAAATAAGTAATCCATTAAAAGCTGTATAGTAAATTAGCTAGTAAATGAAATATGACCATGCGTGATGAATGTACATAGGTCCATGATCCTCACAAGCTCCTTTATCTTTAAGAGCTTCCTAATGGAATAAACCTAATAAATTGTGAAAGTGCTTGAAATCTAGCTGCATCTACAGTGCGATGGCTCACCAGAGACATGGTCCTCTTCTCACGGAGGTAAAGGAGTTTTCCAAACGACTCTGTGAGCTCTGGGATGGTGCTGATGCGGTTCTCAGGGATGGCTGAATTGGCGCGGCTGTTGTCGTCCGAAGACGCGCGCCGCGCTTTCTGGTGGGGCCAGACCTCCCCCTTCTCCTCCCGTGCCTTGATGTGAGTGGAGGCCACGCCGTGGAACCTGTTCAGCTTCATGGCATCCAGTTGTGACTGAGGATAGGACAGATGAGGATTAAAGGTGTCATTGAGCCACTGATGTGTTTACACCACCCTGTTCTTTGAGCCACAGACGTGCTGCTGAGTAGCTGGTTGACCTCTGACCTTACTGTGGTTGCGGACAAGTCCCTCGTGGTGCTGGATAAAGAAGCTCTCTGTTCCACAGAAAACAGGTCCACGGGTTGTGAAAGAGCCCTGGTATTTGTCAGTCAAGTTCTTTCTCTTTTATTAATAAATAATTTTCCCTGAGAGGCTTTGTTTGTTTGTTTAATCAATACTTTGTAAAGTTAATAAAACCTAACCAGACATCCAGTAACTAGACTCGCAACAAGGCCTGTATTTGTTTAACGCCATCCTGTGACATGTTATAATACAACAGAGCAGAAAGTTTAACAAAAGATGCTGTTTAATCGGTTCTAAAAGCTGTGGGGGGGGGGGGGTTGTTTGTGTTGAAAAGCATCATATGCTGGTGTCTCTGCAGACATTATTGATGTGCAGCTGGTAAAGGGGAATTACAGGTCAGAACACCCATCCCTGTAACGGACCTGTAGGACCTGAAGACCTGCAGAACCTGCACACTGCTCAAAGCAGCACATGAGCAAGAGAGACAGATTCATCTACTGCGTGTTCACTACAATACTTACAGTACATGTTTCTTAGTCTATAATTATAATATAGATATATTTCCTGCACTGGTGTATTTGGTTATTGTGGGAATACACAATGTTTCTATTCAGAAGTTCAGCATAGCTGGAATTTTAAGTGGCTAAATTAAGATGATTACATGTGTGTTGCTGCTCTTTACATGTGTGTGTAACTGCTGATCTAAGCCACACACGCATTCATTAAATATTAGCGTTGCTTACCGCCGTGGGGAGCGACGCTCTTCGATCACAGTGCGTATTCGAAGGCCTCCTGAAACTGCGCTTTCTGTCTCTGGAGTGACCGGCGTCTACTCCGTGACCCCAGTAGCTACTCATCCATTTGGTGAAATTACTGTCGTCGTCCTCGTCATTGTCCATCATGATAGCCGGTAGCAGCCTGAGAGACATGTTGGAGCAGGGATCCTCTTGGTCTGGTCCCAGCCGAGTGGTAAAAGAGTAGAGACACCCTGTGCTGACCTACTAAGCGTCTAACTGGACTGGCTGCCCTACTACACAATGCTGTCCCACAAGGCAGTAATAATTTACTGTTTATATCCCCGTGCTGGAGGCACTGGTAATGCAGTTATGTTATTCTCAGATGTACCAGAAATAATAATAATAATACAAACACGTGAGTCCTCTTGCATCTATTTAACATGAAATAAAATGTAAGCGATGGCAATAAACAAGCAGGCGGGAGTCAGAGAGGCAGCGGGTGGGTGACGTGACCGCTGTTGTTAATGTTTCCATTGCAGTGCTGGGCCTGGGGCAAGCAAGCGAACCTCCAATTTCCCCATACTTTCCACTCACTGAGTACATCAAACCTGTCAATAATTATGGAGTGCCCTGTGTGTGTTCTGTGAGCCTGGGGCTGCTGGAATACAGGACAAAGAGGGAACACATCTTCTCATATCTATTACTGATGCAGCCAATATTAATAATAAAAAGAACAATAGCTTTGAAATTTAGATGAGACATGAATAAACCCTTTCTCCACAAAAATCTAAATGCTTATATTCTGACCTGAACATTGGGCTGAGCTGAAGACCCATATTCGATTGACTCAACGTTTGCGCTTTTAAGATATAATAGAAATTTTATTTTAATGACCCACATACGCAGACTAATTTTATGTAAATGACCTGCAAAGATTTCTATTTTATGAAAATAAAAAATAAACAATGAAAATGATATAATAACTATTTAATCAGACTTTCTCTGGTGCCCTGCAAGAAAAATCTTTCACCTGAAAAATCAACAATATCTGCTGGGTCACCCTGGACAGTATCACTGAACTCTACGCACAACACGTGCAATACACAAGCTTATTGTATCCAGTGTAGTAGTTTGGTGGCAAAATTGATTTTATGGCTTTTAATATGTCAGTGTAAAATTGATTACTTCAGGGCAGCAACGTGTTTTATGCTACCCAAAACTAAGGCTGGATAATGGTTACACATTTTGGCAGTTTAGCATGAAAGAAATTATGCATTATAAACATTTTACATTACCACAGTGCTGTCCTACTACAAATTATTTCGGACAGATTTTTTTGCAACATGCTTTGGAGTCCTGCATGTCCTTGAATTTCAGCCCAGAACATTAGTCAATAATGGTCTGTCTTACAGCAAATACGGGTTAAAAGTGGCTGATAGCAATGCCTTTAGTTTGGTCCAAACAGACCATCCACTGACCCTGTGACATGGGACAGAGAAGACGCTGAAGTGGGCAACGAAACAAGTGCAAACATACGCACACACACACACACACACACACACACACACACACACACACACACACACACACACACACACACACACACAAATTAAATTCACACTGAAAGATATGGGTTTTGCGCAAATAAAAAATAAGAAATAAACAAGATGACACTTGAGTAGGCCTCACACTCTAAGCATTGCTACATTGTCTTCCACAAGGAGCAATGTGTATGTTCAGAGGCGGAGAAAGTTTTAATTTCAAGTGGTTATGTGTCTACAGTAAAAGACTGTAAAGGGGCACAGTAGCGATCTGGGGGACTGCCCCCTGGTGGTGGGACTCACTCAACACATGCAAACAAATCTTTACAACACAAGAAAAACATATATATACAATTTCTCGAAACATTAACTTTAAATTTACTTTTGTAAAAATTTGTAAAATTACCCAAGTTATTTTGAAATTCTTATTAAATAAACAAATAAAACATAAAGTAAGATCGAGATTCCTAAGATGTTAAATAATTAAACAAACTATCTAAGAGAGGGATGTATGTCACGTTATTGGCTATAATTTAAAGCAGCATTTAGTTTTTTTTTTTTTTTAAATGGATTAAACAAGAAAATATAGACTTAATTTAAAGTATTCGTATTAGTGGGGGGGGGGTAAGGAATAGTTACTGTACTCCACGCTCCAACTGGCGGTAATGCAACAAATAGTTGTGTGTCGTGAAAAAGGAAGACGAAGAAGAAGGTAATCAGCGTCCCATAATTCCTCGGTGTGCTCGTTTGACCTCGCGGCGCACGGGAAGAAGAAGAAGGGGCTCACGCTCACGCTGTCTGCTGGTGCTGACAGGCTAACCATTGCTCAGTTGAAGATCATGGCTGCTTCAAAGCCAGTGGAACCGCAGTCCGGGACTGGACTACCCCGATGGCAGCTGGCACTGCTAATCGGCACCCCCATAGTGCTGGGAGCGGGGGCGGTTTACCTGTGGAACCGAAGAAGGACCAAGGAAGGGAAGGGGACCGGGGAGCGGAAAACACCTGAAGGCAGCGCCAGCCCCGTGCAGGGCCAGGACGGCGGAGCTCGGGACCGCGAGAACATGGTAACGTTACGGTAGCGCGGGGTGTCTCCTGCTGTCAAACAGACGCACATTAACGTGACGTACGTTGTCAGCACTGTGAACATTTTCCCAGCTAAACGTGTCATGTCATAGCACAGAGCCAGTCAAGGACACACATCACTGGTGCGCTCATTAACGGCTGCCTTAACCGGAGACGCCAGGCCGATATCCACCAGCTCGTTGCTGCTGGATTATTCGGCTAACTAGCTGTTGTAAGCTAACGCTAGCTAGGCTAGGTTAACTATCCCGACTGTACATCTGACATCTATTGCAATTCAGGTATGACTTACATAACTGGTGACGAGCGTTGTGTTTAATAGCGTAGCATAGCTTTGTGAATACAGCTTTTTGTGGCGTGCCAGCCAACGTTACCCTCTCAAAGTCTCAGAAAAGGCGGAGGTAGCGGCGTTTCTGTTTCAGTCACTAGGCCCTTTGTAACGCAATAAAACGGGTGATGAGTGGATCGTTCTCATCCACATGTGCAGTGTGTGGCGGACAGTCGCACCCTGAACCAAGAATCTAGCTTACAATCTTCGGCAGTGACGGTAATCAGCGCAGTAGTACAACACTTTAGTATTGGCAGAGGTGTGTTTGGATCTAGTATCTGTTCTGCTGTACAATGTATGGTACATATCGTTAACCAGTGCTTATAGCTTCCAAATACTGAAATAAAGTGATAATTGTATCAATAGCATATGGATCTCTGAAAATATGTTAGGGTTCACTGTATAAGACCAACATCTCATGACAGGTAAGACTTGTTTTGAGTTAATGTGTTAATAGATGAATAGACCATTATTCATGCAGCGAGTCTGGCGTACCAATGCATGCTTTAATCCACTGCACATTTAATATTTTTTTTAAGCTTATATGTAACCGTTTGCTGATTCCAGTGTAACATGTATTCTTTTCATCAATGAATTTGGATTCTAAGGTCTTATATTAAACTATAAATTGGTGTAGCTGTAGGTATAGTTGGAAGTGGGTTGTTTGGGCTTGTGATTTGGATGGAGTTTGTCCCTTGTGATTCATCTCAGTCCTTCATCCAGACCACAGAGTTACAGGAGAGTGTTTGATCAATAAAAGATGTCTTTTGTGTCTCCCATTTAGAGCCCTTTGGATCGAGCCCAGTCGGCAAAGAACAAGGGCAACAAGTACTTCAAGGCTGGCAAGTACGAGAACGCCATCCAGTGCTACACAGAGGCCATTGCTCTCTGCCCCACAGAGCAGAAAGCTGATTTGTCAACGTTCTACCAGAACAGAGCAGCAGCCTACGAACAGCAGGTTAGAAACAGCTTCTGTTATGTTGGAAACATCTTTTTACCCTTTACTCTAGAAATAAAGTACCACTGATAGTCACTGAGTGGATCTGATTGTAGAATTTCCTAAAATTGCAAGTGCTGTCCTTTTTTCTTTATCTTAAATATGCTTCATCTAACTTAATTGTAAGCTTTGCCTTCCTGCTCTTCAGACACAGACAGACAGAAGTCTGCTTATTATGTGCTAATCATTATTCTCCTGCTAATTTATCCTCCTCCTTTTCTGTTGTATATTTGCCACAGACATTAATGAAACCTCACTGTTATCAGCTTGCACGAGATGTTTATGTTAAAACTTTGATTAATCAGTAATGAAGTTTTCTTTCCAGTTGCCAGCGGGAATAAAGGCTGTGAACGTTTAATTCTTGGTTTGTTAGTGATTTACTATTATGACTGTTTCTCTTCAGTAATAATTGTCATGCGTGTGACCATTCCTGTACTTTCTCTTTGTTTTATAAGCAGTTTTGTCTGGTGACATGATCACTGCGGGTCTCCCTTAAGAATGCGCTTTGGGACTGTCGTTTTGCAGTCTCCTAATCAAATTAGATCTTTTCATATTAGTCAGTTGCAATTTACAACTGTTAAACTCAGGCCTTCATGGTATGAGCTTATGAGGAAAAATGAAAGTTCCACACCACTTCCGTTGTGTAAAAATACCTCTGGATCTCTGTGTATTTAAATCTGTAAATTACCATTTCAGAATAAATGGACAGAAGTGGTCCAGGATTGCTCCAAGGCTGTGGAGCTGAATCCACGTTATATCAAGGCTCTGTACAGGAGGGCAAAAGCTCTGGAAAAACTCGACAACAAGAAGGAGTGCTTAGAGGGTGAGAACCTCACCTGTCCTTCACAAATGTAGCTGAACAAGTTTAAAGTGGCACATTCTTAAGTGCCTTCTTTGTTCTGCATGAATCCCCCAGATGTTACAGCAGTGTGTATTCTTGAGGCCTTCCAGAACCAAAATAGCATGCTGCTAGCAGACAAGGTGCTGAAACAGCTGGGAAAAGAGAAGGCCAAGGAGAAGTACAAGGTACTTAACTGCATTCACCAACTAAATCATTATTTTAGTTTTCAGAATTGTCAGTGAAACCCTTTTATCCCCTTTCCTGTAGAACCGGGAGCCAATGATGCCTTCTCCTCAGTTCATCAAGTCCTACTTTAGCTCATTCACTGACGACATCATCTCCCAGCCCCTGCAGAAAGGGGAGAAGAAAGACGAAGACAAGGACAAGGAGGGCGAGGCAGCAGAGGTCACTGAGAGGTCAGACAGCTTACACAGAATCAGCTTTATGGGTCTTAACCACTGACCCGGGCTGGTGGTATAGTATGCTTCGAGGGGGTTGTCTGGAGTTGCACATGAATAGAGCAAACGAATGAGCATTATTTTGAGGATTCAGAGGATGAAAGGAAATAACCACGTATGCCCACAATAATTCTTCTAATTAGAATTTCAAGGCATTCTGAGTAGAATGTAATTACCACAATGCATATTTATGCAGGCAAAGCTTTTCTGATGTTATTTACTTTCCTTAGTTCTGGCTACCTAAAGGCAAAGCAGTACATGGAAGAGGAGAACTATGACAAAATCATTAGTGAATGCACCAAGGAGATTGAGTCTGGTGGTCGATACACTGCCGAGGCTCTGCTGCTGCGGGCGACTTTCTACCTGCTAATTGGCAACGCTACCGCTGCCCAACCTGACCTGGACCGGGTCATCAACATGCACGACGCCAATGTAAAGGTACAGTATGCCCCGACTGAGATCATCAGAGCAATAAATCTACTGTAGGGGTTTCAAAAGTGTTAATTGCTAACCTTTCCTATGTTGATGCTCAGTCAGGCTCAAATGCAAGTCAAATATTACCCATTACAAATAAATCACAACAAGCCCTTTACCTGTTCCATGGTTTGATTTCTACAGCTACGAGCCAATGCTTTGATCAAGCGTGGCAGCATGTACATGCAGCAGCAGCAGCCCCTGCTCTCCACACAAGACTTTAACATGGCAGCCGAAATTGATACACGCAACCCTGACGTATATCATCACAGGGGTCAGGTAGGACATTGAATTGATTATTTTTATGAATCATTTAAAGTAATTGTAATATTAATTATTCTCATACTGTAGATACTTGTACTCTCATTTACATACTTCTGCTGTCAAGTGTCTGAGGATGGTTATCAATCTGAAAGCGTTTTGTGGCGTGATCTGAAGTCTACTAGTGTCTACATTTTCCATGATTTTTTTTTCCAGCTAAAGATCCTGTTGGACCAGGTGGATGAGGCAGTGGGAGACTTTGACGAGTGCATCCTTCTCAGGCCTGACTCTGCTCTAGCCCAGGCACAGAAATGCTTTGCTCTGGTACGTAATCTACTGTAGTGAATGTGACAGTCACGGTTTTAGTTTTTACTTGTTTATTTATGTATTTACATTTACCAGAATATGTGTTGAGTTCCTTTCCTCTTCCTTTTCAGTACAGACAAGCATATACTGGAAACAACCCAGCACAAGTGCAGACGGCCATGGATGGATTTGAGGATGTTATCAGAAGATTCCCAAAATGCGCTGAAGGCTACGCTCTTTACGCTCAGGTATAGGTTCACAAACCCATCTTTTCTGTTTACAAATGATGAACATCTCAAAAAAAACTAAGACTCCGTTTTGTTATTTACAGGCTTTGACTGATCAACAGCAGTTTGGAAAAGCAGATGAAATGTATGACAAGTGTATTGAACTGGAACCAGACAATGCTACCACATATGTCCACAAGGGGTGAGGATTAATTTTCCTCTTGAAGTGATTGTATGTTAAAATTGCAATTTAGTGTGTACGAAGAGATCAGCTGATAAATCTTCAACATAAATTCAGTTTACTACAGCTTCAGTGGAAACAAGACCTGGACTTGGGTCTGGAGCTTATCAGTAAGGCGATTGAGATTGACAACAAATGTGACTTTGCCTATGAAACCATGGGAACCATTGAAGTTCAAAGGTGAGATGAACTTTAGACTTAATTTGCTCAATAATTATGTTTTTCTAAAGTTGCTGAAATAACTAGATCTCTCTCTCTCTCTCTTTTTTTTATAGGGGCAATCTGGACAAGGCAATAGAGATGTTCAACAAGGCAATTAACCTAGCAAAGTCAGAGATGGAGATGGCCCATTTGTACTCATTATGTGATGCAGCATACGCCCAAACGGAGGTGGCCAGAAAGTATGGGCTGAAGCCTCCGACACTGTAACTCTGCCATCTGATCGCCAAGCTCAGTCTTCATTGCTGAATCTAGCTGTGTTTAAAAGTACGACTGTCTGATTTACATTAATTTGTAAAAAATGTCCTGGATTATAGTGGAGAACCCTGAATGTATATAAAGATATACTGTGTTTACATCACACTAATGGGGTTTGTTATGGAAACAAAGAATTTCTATTCACAATCACATGGAGGCTGCTCTGGGCCTCTATGATAATTAATCGGCTGCCTGGTTGAGGGTGGGCCTTAACCAACACAGCCCTTTGCTGATACCTAATTCAGAGTATAATTATAAACCTTGTATTGTTCCGAATAAAGAGAAAGATTTTGAGGGAAACATACATGAAGTGTCATGTATACCTTTCTAAACTAGTGAGTATGTAAAACGTAGGAAAATTATGTGTTCAGTCTGTGGAACCAATTACTGACTCAAAGGTTTTTGTGACACTTTTAAATTGACAAAACATACTGTGACAGCTTTGTATAGTTCTAATGGACTGTTCACCTTCTAATTTATGCTGTTCTAAAGTGTTTTTGTCCAGCTACTTCCATATTGTAACACACCTGACCAATTCTGAATGCAAGATTAAAGTTATAGTCAAATGTGTAATGTTTGTGTTTGTAATGCTGAAATTATTCTCATGAATACAGAGAGGATGGTTCAGTTTTTGTTTTTTTATGATGGGATTGCCTGTTTTTTTTAATATATACTTTGTGCAGCATGTTTACTTTATAAATAAACAGATACATGCATTGCTCGTGCTGTCTTGAACACTAGGAAGTCCCATAATATAAGATGCTTTGGCATGGAGAACTTAACCAACTACTGTATGTCTCTAGGGTTTTGAGCTGCCTTTAGCATCTCAATGGATGGGATATTCAGTGATATAGTTTTTCCTAGTTTACTTTAAAACACTTTTTTTTTAATTGTATAATGTTCATTTTCTTGTTGCTTTTGAATTCATTTTTTGACAGAGCAAACTTTAAGATGGTGGTTTTATTTCAATTAGAGATTATATTCTAACAACTCAAGCCTTATTTTTTCCAGCCTATGTGCAGCCCTGGGAAGCTCTTGGTACAGTGTATGATTTGGACTGAAGTAGCATTTGTACACAGTGAAGCAAATAAAATTGGCCTCTATGGCTAAATGTGTGTTAATGTCGAATAATTCAAGCTCTAAAGTGTTATTTATGACATTTGTTCATGTAGCAGAATATTTCACTGAACAAAAGGTAACACCAAAGAACCAACTGATGCACTTTGAGTTGTGGCTGGTGAGGACTAGTCATAAATTTATCCTGCTTATAGGGAAAAAGATTTAGCCTTGGAAATTGTTTTGCAGGTAATCAGTAAATTATGGCTTTTTGGTGGAAGTTAAACTGCAGTTATTCATTCAATTATGTAAGATGCCCAAAGTGAAGGACACATTTGATCTTAATAAAGTAATTACTCTTGAAATTAAATTAACGCTGTTGTTTCTTGTAGACTACTGTAGTTGTATTTTCTCAAGAAGATATCTGTGTCCCTTGTGGCTATGTGTCTTTTTATTTCACATAGTTTTACATGAATTGTGTCTTTTAATTGTCATTGTTTCATCCTGGCACCTTTAGAACTTGCTTTAACTTAGCACCAAGTCACCCGCTCTCTGGCCTGTTCTTACATTTTAATCTAAGCTGTACCTTGAAAGTAAAAGTAACATAAAATAAAAATTCTGATGGTGCCACACACAAACATCTAAGAGAGACCTACATGTATGATCTAATCAGATTTATCAGCTACAAGCAATGAAATCACAAAGACATTGATTATTTAATCAAATGTAAACACTGAACAAACCTTTACATTCCCCTGAGATATTGAACTGAAACTGATACATTTTGTGGCTTTGAACCTCCAATGCAAACATCTGATTATTTCTTTTTATGTTTTAATTATGTTTTATGTTTTAATTAATTTTAATTTATGGCCAGAACTTGTTTTTATTTTATATAGAAAACACTGAACCTGTTTTAGCCAACCATACAGTATTTGGCCTTCATGGCAGCCACGTTACTGTTATGTTACTGTTAAGTTGATTGTCTGTTTTTTGTACAAAGATCTTGTTTAAATGGTCAAATTGTAACTCTTGGACAGTTTTAACAATCTAAATGGTGCGGGCTTAATTAATAGTACTATTCGTAAAAAAATTATTACAATCACAAAATATCAGCGATATCATTTGCACTGTCGCGTGTTCACAATAGCAGCATTTCTACAATCTCAGCTGCTCGTTAATCAATGACAGCGTTGCGACACATCGGCGGTGTTGACGGCAGTTGACGTGTCTCCGTCAACACAACAATGGCGGATGCCGTGGAGGAACCTCTACAGGGCAGCTGGTGAGGATATGTGTTGTCAGGCGAACATTGTGTGGAGAACTTTCCATTGTCACACTATTGTGTCGCTTTCGTGTTAATGGTTTGGGGTCAAAATAGCCGTACGCGCGTTTACACGGTGAATCTGCTTTTCCCATGATGGACGCGGGGCTGAATTCAGTTCGGTACCGTTAATGTTCGGCGGCTGAAGCTAAAGATAATTAGCGTGTTCGATGTTTGTCAACGAACAGCTCGGCGATTTACACGCACGCTCAGATGCAAACAGTTTTCAGAAAGACTGCACAGTAATGGTTTTACGACAGTATCTTTGGCATTGACAAGTTTATAGACTGCGCTCATAGATTAGCCAGCAGGCTAACAATAACCAGCTAGGCTCCCCGGGTTCTGACGTTATTGGCGCTGTTAGTTCCTATTAACAAGATGAAAATCTTAAGAGCTCTAATCCCAACTACGCCGTGTTCTCGTGTCATTCAGTGTCGTTCAGCGAGCTGCGCCGAAATGGAATCATGCTACATCAGCTAAATGACCGTCTGTCAGGAAGTGCTCGCTTCTAAACACTTCAAACAGTCAGCTGAGCGTTATCTGCACGTAAATCCACCGAATAAAAATCGGGCAGTATTCGCACATGTTGTTTCATAAAAATGTACGTGATATCAGCTCAGACTTATGAAAACACATAACGGCTTTTCAGTTGGTCGATTACTGTACTTCAATAAGTCGTATATTTATCTAAAATGCTAGTAGAAGGTAAATTGTGATGTATTGTTCACATTTTTATTGCGCAAAGTAGTTTGTGACTAATTATTTTAACTTAAACAATTGAAATCATAATGATTCACGGTATGTTACCGTTACCGGTACAAATCTTATACCCATTACTGTGCAATAACCCTGCAATGACCTCATACTCACTCTAACTGTACTGTACTGCTTTGTACTGTGCCAACACAAACTGTTCTGTACCTGTATTCTTGCTCATCTGTACTGCTGTTGTGAGAGGTAATTTCCCCACTGTGGGACTATTAAAGGTTTTCTTATTCTTATTCTTATGAATTAACCTGACTTTGAAATATTTCATATTAATGTGAAAAATATTTTTGTGGTTGCTATGTTGATCTTGTGCCATCTGTGTCTGCTCAGGAACCAGGATCTAGCTGAAGCACTAGACTCCGGTGGTTCTGATATGGAGCTGGAGCGAGGCATCATCCAGGTTCAGGAGAACGCCACTCAACATAAAGCTAAAATGTGGAAGGTGAGGAGGGCAACAGAAACCACTTCACTCCTGCTAGGAAACAGATGTAGTAGGAAGCATGTAGTTTTAAAACTGGATGATCAAGAATCGCTCATGTCGTGTGCAGGGTTGTCATACTTTTAGTAGAGTCCATGCTATAGAGCTGTAGACTGCTTCCGTCAGACAAACAAACCGGAAAGACCTGAGCAAACCACTGGAATTCAGAGCAACACAGACACAAACTCGCCCACTAAACAAAAGCTTCCTCCCTCATTCTAGAGTTTTTTAACACCGTTTTACTGCTCCAGTGATACGGAGCTTCATCACATGCCTACTTTTAGGACCGTTTGATCTGCAAACCTGGAACTTAGTTTATGCACAGTGTGGCAGGTGAAAGTTTCTAATTTGCTCATTTTTTTAATTGCCTGTATATTTCATCAAGTCAACACTTTACTTCTGTTGCATAGAATATCATCACCTCAGCGTGTTTACTGATGTCACACTTTAGGTACACATGCAAACTACCACTCTGTCCAAAGAGAACTGATCTACCTAAACTCTAGTGTTCAGCTTATTTATATTGGCCAGTTCTTTAATGTCCTTTAAATAAAGTTTTTAACCTGTTGCATTATGCATTTCAACAATTACAATGTATTTCATTTGTTTAAGGTTAAAATAGTCTTTTACATCATTATTTTACTAGTGAATGTATAGAGTAAATATTGAATTCAGCATTTAAGTTGTTAATTGAAGAATCAAGTTCCCCTTTATCTCTCAGGAGCTGCATATTTAGCACTTAATGGTTTCTTTGTGTTGGCAGATCGCTCTAAACGTATCTGGGAAAGGAGACAGCTTGTCCCCCTGGGACGGCGTCCTGGATTTACCAGAACAGACGCTGATTCACAACCGCAGTCAACAGCTGATTGGTGAGTAGAAGCATGTGCCTTTACTTTCTTGAGACAATAATGATGCTTGGAACAACTGCAATGGACCATTCAGCATTTGACCAGAATGAAGGCTGGGCACTTAGAGTTTGTGTATGTCCAGAATGTGAATGTTTCTTATTGGGTAAACACAATATACAATTTATATTACAGTTATTATTGATGTAATTAAGGGGATTTACAGAGGTTTCCAGTGCTACACATGCTTCTTACTGTGTTTGAGTTATTTGCTGCAGTGACTCTAAATTGTAGGTTGGTGCACATACAATGCATTATTTAGGTGATTACATCTCACTGACAGTAGCTCTTGTTTGGTGTCAACCATCTGTGGACATTCTCAGTAACCCTGTTGCTGGTTTTCCAGTAAGGTCTGTGTATTGGCAACTGGACTGATTTTACATGTCCTGCATGTATTTGTATAAAAACAAAACGTGTTCAGTGTTTCACGAGTGCCTGCTTCAGATGAAGGCAGCAGGAACGAAGAAAACCAAAGTGTTTGTTTTGAGTTTCAGTTGCACCCATACTGTCAGTTCTCAGGATTTCAGAGAAACAGATTACTTTTATTAGTAACAGTGAAGTTAAAAATAGAAAACCCCAGACCCAGAAAAGCAGGAATAAAGAAAACCTGCTCTTTTATATTATTTAATATTTTATGGGGTTTGTCACTCAACACTGTTTTGAATATGAATGTTAAGTCTTTACATAGCAGCCCCAACTAACACCTTTTGCTCTGGTTGCTCCGTTTAGACCAGTTGGATGTGTCAGAGGAAGAGAGGAGTGATATGGTGTCTGATGTGGAGTCAGTCATCACTTTCTACTGTAAGTCCCGCAACATTACCTTCACCCCAGAGCTGAGCTGGCCACACCTGCTCAAACCACTCCTGGCCCTCCATCTTCCACGCAGTGACCTCTACAACTGCTTCTACGCCATCATGAATAAATACATCCCTAGGTGAGTAATCCGCACAATGATGTCTTTTTCATTCATATTTCTCAGACTTAACCTAAATTGTAAGAGTGATTATCTGTTTCATTTGGGCTGGTCCAGTGTGCTGGGCTCTTTGTACATTTGGTGCTTTTCTTTTTAATTCCTCTATACTGCTCTTAAGTTTTTCTAAATTATTGGTGACCATATGTTGCACAGGCTGTTTGGCACTTTAATTTTGTTGCACATTGTTGTAATGACAAATAAAGTCTTATCTTGAACGAAATATATCAATTTCAGGGACTGTGTGCCAAAGGGCCGACCCTTCCACCTGTACAGACTCCTGCTGCAGTATCATGAACCTGAACTCTGCTCCTTCTTGGACACCAAAAAGATCACACCCGACTCCTACGCCATCAACTGGGTTTGTCCATTTGGCCGCCTGTCCATGTCTTATGACAGCTGTACAAACACAGGGCTGTGTTTGTACAACTTTTTATTTCCTCTGTCCTCCACAGCTGGGCAGTCTATTTTCCAGCCACTGCCTTCCTGATGTTACCCAGACCTTGTGGGACTCCTACCTCCAGCAAGCTGACCCGTTCCTTATTTTCTTCCTCCTCCTCATCATCCTTGTCAATGCCAAGTATGCTGTCGGTAGAGGAAACTGTATACAACCATTATCGCATTGAAGAAACATAGATTTGAGTTGCCTTTGTTTATTTCCCTCAGAGAGTCCATCCTTGCACAAGAAGCAGACAGCAAGGAGGACATCATCAGTAAGTTCAGCTTTCGGCTTTAGTTGTACATTTGTTAAAACAGTGGAAACTAACTGATATTTCTGTCACAGAAATGCTAGAAGCTTTTCCTTCTCTCCTGGAGTCTGAGGACATTGAAGATTTGTTTTCTCTGGCCCAGTATTACCAGAGCAAGACCCCTTTGTCACTCAGAAAGGTAAATAACACATTAAATGTTTGATAAATATAGAATTGTGCTGTAGAACCAAGTCCATTACAGGAAACGGAGATTACATGTAATGTGTTTGTCTTTTCTGCTTGGTTAGATGAACCAGAATCTGTTTGGTAGCAGCCTGGTGGCCCTGAAAGAAGAAGACACTGACCTGAGTCAGGCTCTGTGTCTCCCGGTGTCTGTCCCTGAAATCCTGCAGGCCAACCAGCTGCAGCAGGTCAGCGGTGCTCTCGGCTTACACTAACAAGGAAATAATTAACCTTTTGCCTATTAGCCATGCGAGAGGCACAGAAGAGAGAGTGCTGAGTAACGTGAGTGTTGCTTTTCAGGATGGAGTGCGCTTCTTTGTGGTGGACTGCCGGCCTGCAGAACAGTACAACGCCGGGCACCTGTCCACAGCCTTTCACCTGGATTCGGACCTTGTGAGAGTTTGACATATGCTTAAATAAAATGTGTATGTAGTGAATAAATCAATGTTAAGTACAAATTGGGATTATTTCTTCATACAGATGCTCCAGAACCCATCAGAGTTTGCTCTCTCTGTGAAATCCCTGTTGGAGGCACAAAAGCAGTCGTTGGAGTCCGGTTCCATCGCCAGCGGAGAGCACCTTTGCTTCATGGGCAGTGGAAGAGAGGAAGAGGACATGTACATGAACATGGTGTTGGCTCATTTCCTGCAGGTAAAGCCCAAACAAAAAAATCAGACTATAATATGTCATAAGGTCACTTGATTCCTGTTAGTCACTGTTACACAATCTAAATTCCCAATTCAGTTCCTCTTCGCTTGCTTCCTGTTTCTATTTCAGAAAAACAAAGAATATGTAAGCATTGCTAAAGGAGGCTTCATGGGTAAGTACATGAGCACAACTATGTGGATGCACACCCCCACAGTGCCCCATAAACAGACCAATGGATAAAGTTCAGGGTTTTGGTGCACAATTAGTATGAGTATATTTGTTTTCAGCTCTACAGAAACATCTGGTGGACATGAACATTGAAGGCCTCGACTCCTCATACGTCCACTGGATTGTCAGCACATCAGGATCTCACAGCAGCCTCAGCTCTGCTGATGTAAGTGTCCAGAGATCTTGAACACAGATTAATTAAATTTTTCTTTTTTATTTTATTTATTTTTTTTTTTTAAGTTATTCTTCTTCATGCGTTTTTATAAACTTCTATTAAAACAGGGTGAGTCTCTGAGCAGCCCGGGGGACAGCAAAGGTGTCAAGTCTTTGGTCAACAAAATGACATTTGCTCTCAAGTCCAAGTCGGTGAACGTGAAAGAGAAGATGATCAGCTTCATTGAGAACACCTCTGCTCCTGTAGACAGGTGAGGGCCCACTTCCTGGTAAAATAATGTGATGGAGCTCAACCTGCAACACACCTTTTACTCTTTGATAGTTATTGGTGTGAGCATTAAGCTATAGATTGATATTTCTCCAGCAACTGGAGAACTGTGGCTTTGACAACTATAACTGTGAATACTTGTGCCTTATTTCATGCTAGAATATCTTTCACTCTGCCCTGGCCAGAGAAGGTGATTCCAGATCGGTAAGAGCTACTTGACATCAAGCTGTTTTTCATCAACATGACCACTGGCTGTAAACCCTCACCGGCCTCTAGGGCTCAAGGCGACGTAGCCTCTGTCACATTAAAGCATGCTTAGCCCCAGCACACCTGCCTGCCCCGCTCACTCGTACAACAGCGCAACACATTCTCATGCAGTACAAGATTTTAGGACCTGTCTTCATGCTTTCACTAACATTTAGCACTGCAGTTTGCACTGTTCCAGCTCCAGGAGCCATACCTGCCATTTGTGACTCTCAGTGTGAAAAACCTGAGGCATTTTAAGGAGAGCCTCAGTGTCTCACTGTCTGCTTGAAGATGCACTTTACAGTCTGTCTTGCCATTTCATTATTGTTCTATTAGATGATAGCCAGGGCTAGCAGAACGTGGATCCACCATAACCATACAAATAGCCCTGAACATCATACTGTACGTTAACTGATCTCTAACTCTTGCTAGCTAGCAGAGATGTCTCATTTAACCTCTGTCTTTGTCTTTAACAGCATAACCCCTGGCAGTTTTGTGTGTGCAGACTTCCTGCTTGATGTTTTTAATGTGACTTCTCATCACAGGCACCGATGTTTCTCCACTTCACTGCCTTAGTACTGATGTGAGCCTCTAAACACCCACATTGTTTCTTCTCCAGGCACGTGAGCAGCAGCGACCGCGTCGGCAAACCCTACCGCGGAGTGAAGCCTGTGTTCAGTATTGGCGACGAAGAAGAGTATGATACAGGTACATTTCTTGTAAACTTTTAAATGAGTGTGTTAGAGCTACTAAGTTACTGAGTCAAGCAATGCAAGTCTCAACTTTCAACTAATACCCCTCCCAGACGAGATCGACAGCTCATCCATGTCAGACGATGACAGAAAGGAGATCGTCAACATTCAGACTTGGGTAAACAAACCAGATGTAAAGCATCACATTCCATGTAACGAGGTGAAAGAAACAGGCCACATGTTCCCCAGGTGAGTTGAACACCTGTCTGAATGTAAAACATTCATCTAATGCCACAAGCATTGTTGTAAATGACTAATTCATATTTCCGAATGAATAAACAGCACACAAGGTCAGGAATCCTAACCGCTACTCTGTTCTCATGTGTTTGCAGTCACCTGCTGGTCACAGCCACTCACATGTACTGCCTGAGAGAGATCGCCTCACGCAAAGGTTTTGCCTACATCCAGTCCAGACAAGCACTGAACTCGGTAGTGAAGATCACATCCAAAAAGAAACACCCAGAACTGATCACCTTCAAGTTTGGCAGCAACAACTCAACTGGAGTGGAGATATCAGCAGTGGAGAGGTGCTTGTCTACAAACACTTAAGAAGACTGTAGTTCATTTGCAATAAACATTTAAATTTATCAGACCTGATTAGACCTCCATTAATAATCTTAGGGTTTACAGTACACTGGCATAATGTATTAATCAAATGTAATTTTCTCAAATGTTTTTCTTTCCTCCTCTCAGATATTTGATACCCAACGCAGGTGATGCGACCAAAGTCATTAAGCAGCAGATCATGAAAGTCCTGGATGCTCTGGAAAGCTCATAAAATCGAGATGCCTGGCGAAGATTGGGAACCATGAAAGCCTGCTGTGACGCACACCTTAAGAGTCTACGTCTGCCAAGAGTGAAATCTTCTCCTGCTTATCCTAATGGACTAATCCAGTGCAGTGTTGACTGTGTCTGTGTTGGGGACAAGGGTGAATCTCCCACTGACTGCAGACCAGTGGGGGGTGTGTGTGTGTGTGTGTGCGTGCGTGCGCGCGCGCGTGTGTGCGTGCGTGTGTATAAATACTTAGGTGCTCCACAATCATCCAACCAATATTTTACACTAAAAAGACTAGATATTGTTTATAGTGTATGATTTCTTTACTCTTGATAGAACATGGAATCTCATTACAATTACAGTGCAGTTCCACTTCGGTGATCTCCCTCTGGCCTTAACGTAGCGTACTGACCAACGAGTGGCAACAATGTTCATGACTGACCTTTTTTTCTTTTTTTAATATTCTATTATTTGAGCATCTCAGTTCTGACCCATTGCTCTTGTAGTGAATGGATTCATTTACTTTCCACATGCTTCGTGTAGGTTTCCAGATGTTTATTTTGGCCAGGAAGTGTCAGCACGAGCCAACCGACATGAAGATACGCAGCCCTCTGAATAAGCAGCGCTGGCAGGTTTCCTACCGCAACAGCCGTTTTTGATAACCTTTCTCCAGCAGGCCGCCTTAAATAGCAGTTATTTGAGGGTGTTTTCTAAGTATTTGATGTATATATTGTGTAAACGGCTCTATTTCAGCACAGACCTTTTGAAATGTTATTTTGAAAGCATATGCTGATATGCAGGAAACACAAACCACGGTTTTGAAGTCCCCCTTCTTTCTAGAACGAGTTTCTGGCGGATAATTTCCTTCTACGCTTTTACATATGCTAATGAATTCTCCTCATCTCCTAGCAGTCTGATGTAGCTCTCAGAAAGCACCACACGCAGCCCCTCTGGACTACATTAGTGTTCCAACAAGAGGTTCAGTAATTGTCATTAAAAGCCTGAGCACCTCAGTATTTTTCCATCGCTCTCGAATGGAGTACATGAAAGTCTTTTCCGAGTTGCTATATGAAAGCATCTATGTGATTATGTTAGCATGTGTACAGTTAGTACTGTAAATGCTAATAGGTAAATACCCACTGAGAATGAAAAGATGGATGTAAGGACTTTGCTTTTCACTAAGCACAGCTTCCAAAGGAAGGAACATCATTTGTCATATCTGTGTTAAGAGATCATTTTGTCTTGTCCATTGTATTGAGTGCAAACTAAACAGCTTGTTTGCCACTGCTGCCTTTGGCCTCATGCCTGTGATGTGTGATATTGGCACCAGCAGTGGCATCATATGCCAGTACGTTCTCTGCTAGTTTTTTTAAATTTTGTTTGTTTTCCTAGTTTTGCTCCTGCTTCCATGTACATTTTAATAATTATCTAGTGTGGCCTGGGTTAAACACGCCAGTCCAGGAAGGCCTGAGTAAAACTTAAGGTGTGTTCAGGAGATGAGCAAGACAAACTTAAATCGGATGGTTCATAAACCTGGTCTTTCGTCACTCCAGTCTTTCATACCATTCCTGTGTAACATCATGCATTGTGTTGTAATTTTGTGATATTTTTCAGTATTGACTGAACTTTACTTTGTAACATCGGTGGCAAAGGATATTGACCACTAGTTGAAATGCAAGTGTAATTTGCACCTTACTGTACTGCTGTTATTTTCTAAGCATTTCTGTTTTTAATAAATGGAAATTATTTGACTGCACCTGTGTGATTATAGTCATTCATATGCTTATTTTTGACCTATCACAAATAGTTGGATGTTTTTTTATATTAAACTTATGCATCTGCAAGTCCATGTTTAGAAAAGTTTTTCATCACACATTATTTCAATAGAACCTTTAGAATAATATTTTCCCTTGCACTGTTAAATTTTTACAGGACATTTAACCAATGAGGAAAGAGCCAAATGCACACCTCTCTATAATGATGTCACTTAGTTTCTGAACTTCAGAGTAAGGTTGTTTTTTTTAATTTACAAGCACTGAGGCATTGAAGAGTGGGTCTGTTTAACTAGAATTCGAAGTCATTATTATTGTTTCGTATGGTTTCGCCTTGTTTAATGGCTCAATTCAACAACCTGATGTCCTGTAGGTAAAAATTCTCAGTCATCCGTGTGTCGCTGTCTGAAAGTTAAGTCGTGTACTCCTCAGTTAGGTTTCACACCTGTAAAGTAAAGGCTCACTATGTGGAAATATGACGAGGGGGACAGATCTTGATCTTTCTAGAAACTGATAAAAGAGCAGCATGATTAATTGAGAAACAGGCCATGTCTGAGGTATCTGATCTGTTCAGGGAGGAGTTTAAAGCTTCTCTAACCAGAATGTGACTTAGTTATATTCAAACGATTAACCTTTGTCTTCTTTCTTTTCTGGGCCAATATCCTTTGTTAACGTACCGCTCTGAGCATACTTCATCTTCTTGTAGCTGCTGGTGGGGTCTTTCTAGTCGAAAAGAAGCAGCTGACTTACTTTTCATACAGTAAATATTGAGTCTTATTTTGAAACAACCAACCGGAAATACGCGTCGTGCGTGGCCGCTCTGGACTCTGAGCAGGAGAACGTTGCGTTCATGTCCACCTTAGGAAGAGCAATGTCCAGTGAGTACTTATCCTCTAATACCTATTCTTTTTACTTGACACCGGTGTTGTAGCTAACTCCGCTCTGAAGTAGCGGAACTGACGGTTGTAGCTGCAGCGGAACCATGCTAACGGTGTCCTGCTTCCAGAGTTCCGACTGGCCGTGGTCCAGCTGCACGTGACGAGCGTGAAGGCGGACAACCTGAGCCGAGCCCGGAGGCTGGTGAAGGAGGCGGCGGGTCGGGGCAGCGACGTGGTGCTGCTGCCGGTGAGGAGCCGACAGACCTCAAAAATACTTAGCAAGTGATGAATGGCAACAAAAAATATCTATCATTTTTTTTTGTTTGCGTGTGTGTTACTAAGACGCATCTGTTAACAGTGAACCCGCACGATGAACGTCCCCATCACCGTTTTGACTGTACAGCTGACTGATTCCTTCTCTGACCTGTCATTACCACAGGAATGCTTCAACTCCCCGTACGGAACCAGCTTCTTCTCTGCATATGCTGAGAGGATCCCTGGAGAATCCACTGAGGTGCTGTCACAGGCTGCAAAGGAGAATAAAGTGTATCTAGTGGGAGGTAGGGACTCACGTGGCTGAAGTGACTCTGAATAACAGAGAAGAGTGGACGGATTTTTCCTCCACTGTAAATGAATGTTCACTTCTAATGATTTCCAGCAGGCGTTGCTGTGATGTAAAGGTTAACAGACTCTCTAACCAACAGCACACAACCCATAACTACATTTCTAGTCTGTGTGGCTTTAACGTCTAGATCAATGTTCAGCGTGTATTTTGTAATATTATTCATGTGCCTCTTCCAGGATCTATCCCTGAAGAGGACGGTGGGAAGTTGTATAACACGTGCACAGTGTTTGGGCCTGATGGAAAATTGATCCTGAAACACAGGAAGGTACTGTAACGTTTGACTGTTCCTTATTGATGACCTAGCAGTCAATCAAAGCCTTTGTCTTCATCCAGATTCACCTCTTCGACATTAACGTCCCAGGAAAAATCAAGTTCCAGGAGTCTGAGATGCTGAGCCCAGGGAACAGTCTGTCAGTGTTTGAAACACGTGAGTGACGCCTGGAATCTGCTTTGTCCCCTGTGGCTGAGCGAGCAATGCTTTGATCTGCGCTTCCTCCCGCAGCCTTCTGTAAAGTGGGAGTGGGCATATGCTATGACATGAGGTTTGCAGAGCTGGCGCAGCTGTACAGCAGGAAAGGTAAGCGGCTGCCGTGACGACAGCGGGTTTTGGTGACGTGAGCGGTTAGTGAGGTCCTCCGTGTGTCCTCAGGTTGTCAGCTGTTAGTTTACCCCGGAGCCTTCAACATGACCACTGGTCCCGCGCACTGGGAGCTGCTGCAGAGGGGCAGGTCAGACTCAGACGCCTCATCAGACCGACATGTGACATGAATGATTTGTTGCTGTAATGTGTTTTGTTGTTGGTTGCAGAGCTGTTGATAACCAAGTGTATGTGGCCACTGCATCACCTGCCAGAGATGAGACTGCGTCCTACGTGGCCTGGGGTCACAGCACTGTGGTGAACCCATGGTAAGAGACCAGAACGCTGCCTTAAGTACCGTCTGTGAATCTATTGTAATTATGTAACCAGCACCGACTTTGATTGTGTGACAGTCTTGAGTTTTATACAATTTGTCGTTGCAGGGGAGAAGTTCTGTCCAAGGCCGGAGCAGAGGAGGAGGTGATTTATGCAGAGATTGGTGAGCAAAAGAACACTTCAGAAAGTCAGGCAGACTACACATACCACACACTGGCCACTGATAACATGTAAAGCATGTTTGGTCAACAATCAACAACTAGTAACTGGAAATACACCAGTATCACACTATCGGACGGACAAAAACTAGAAGGGTTCACACGGAGGAGTTTGACAGCATTATATTGCACAGCTTTTCCACTTGTCTCCACTTTGCATTGTCCCGTCACCAGACTTGCAGTATTTGGCCGACATCCGGCAGCAGATCCCCATCACAACGCAGCGCCGCAGTGACCTTTATACAGTGACGGCTGTGCAGGAAGGGTCGGGCTGAAAACGGACTCGGAGGAGCAGGAGAGTGGGATGTGTTGCGTCAGGTTTGTGCCACTTGGCTGTGGGTTGTTGCTGGGAGATCATCGGGCATTTGGTAACCAAAGAGTTGGGGGGGTTGTGACAAAGGGAACAGCTGTAGGGGAGTGAAGAGTAAAGCTGTATTCAGGATCAGATGGATTCCTGGCCTCAGGAACGCCTTGTGGGGGAGGTTGTAACTGGGTATAGAAGCAGATTTAAAAGAGAAACTGCTCAGAAGACTCCTGAGCTGTAAGTGGCCTCACCATCAAAACGAAACAGTCCACCACACCTGCAGGCTCTCGATCCTTCAATTCTTTTAAGAATTGGCAGAAAATTGAGAAATTCTCAAATTAGTATAGAAGGTCAAGGTACAATCAACACTATGTGTTAGATCACATTGTCTCGTTCTCCCTGAAGAACAAGATGTGTCTTCTAAACTTGGTTTTCCACATCTTTTACATCTTCCACATCTGCTGACAGTTGATTAGTACAAAATTAATGAGAGATTTTGAGTAATATAAGTCGTTTGTTTAATGTGTAAAACTCAGAACTCTATGCTCAGGAAAAACATCAGAAAATACAGTGATCGTGATGTATTCTGTACTTGATGTAATCACATTCTGTACACATTTTTTTATTTCTTTCATATAATGTCATCTATCAATACGCATTTTTAGATTTAAAATGTAAATCCTAAAAAGCCAAAGTCAAACAAAGCAGCAACATTATTAAATCTTTAATGAAATGTGCTGAAACAAGCCTCTCGCTTATTTCTTATGTATTATTGCTCGTTTCTAAAGGCCACAAACCCACCGTGTGTGTTGGACACGAGAGGCACCGACAGAAGTCTCTTTACAAACCAGTTCATAATGAAGATTCATCATCTCTGGGTTTTATACATCAGTCTCAATCTTCAGCACTTCAGCTTCCCCCTCGTTTGGAAATTGTCTCTTGTGTCCTAAAGACAAGTAATAAAGGTTAAGCAAGTGTGAAACCTCTTTGGATCCTAAAAGCTCTATGTTTGGATGATTACATTAGTCTTTTTATGGCCTCTAGAACAGCTTCTGTGTGTTACTGTGTTTAAATAGGTTAATTGGGCCCCAAGGCGACAACAACTGATCAGAACCAGGATGTTTACGTGCTGAAAACCAAACCAGGATTCTCCTGAATAGAGCACGTGTAAACAGCCAGTACCTGGGCTTAACTTAGACCCCATCTCTCCTCAGAGCCTCTGTCTGACCCATGCAGCCTACCTCTGTTGGAGTTTTCGTATTCCTTTTTCAGCCTCTTACTCTTCCTGTCCAGGTGGATCTGATAGACCACAGCCGCAATCACCATGGTCCCGACCGCCACACACAGAGCCAAGCTGAAGATCCACAAGGGCTCTGAAGGGTCCTTGGCCTCCGAGTTGGGCTGTACGCCTTCTGAGCCCAAACAAGAGCCGCACATTAGTGAGGAGGCGATGACTTTTTGCTGCTCGTCTAAAGGGGCAGTGATCAACCACTCACGGCTTGTCGAGGTCAGGCTTTTGTTCATAAAGCGGTTCTCTACGACGCAGGTGACGTTGGAGACGCTGGCGTTGCTGAGGGTCAGGTGGCTTGTGACGTTGTAGAGGTGGGAGTCTGGGTCTGATGCTGCCTGGGTCGTCACTGATCCTTCAGGGGGCTCCTCGGCGCCATTAATGACCCAGTACACAGTGGGTTCGGGAAAACCGCCAGCGGAGCTGCAGATGTAGGTCGTCTGCTCTCCGTGGGCTTCTTCGTGCACCAGCGGGGAGCTGAAACTGGCTGCAAACAGTCATCGCATGAGATCGTGCTCTTAAATATTCCCCAGTCTACTTTGTGTTTCACACCGACCTGTTGACCTCAGGCACACGCTGCACAACAGTGATGTCTGATTCCCCCCTGCCACAGTCACCAGACTATAATCCACTTCGTTCTCTATGGGGTCAACTGTCAGCAGCATCAGAGACAGGTTTCCAGTGAGCAGAGCGTCACTGGCGAGCGTGGCCCCGTTCACGCTCCATTCCTCCACGTTTCTGTCCTCCTCCCATGTGGACGCGAGCACCACTTCATCCTCTCTCCTCCACTCTATGGAAACGTTCTTCAAGGCTGAGAGTTCATTGTGAAAGCAGGGCAGTGAGACCGGACGTCCCACTGTAGCCAGGACGCAGTCTTCCTCTGTAGGACCGAGCACAATCATCACGTTAGCTGCAGGTTCAGATGTAATGAGATGTTTTTTTTTATCAGCAGACGAACCAACTTTACCCAGACAGGCGCAGACACAGAGAAAACTGAGCAGCAGCAGCAGCACCGGCGTTGCACGACGAGGCCGCGTTTGCCAAACGCCTTTCAAATCTCCTTTAGACAAGACGGGCGAATCCATGATTTAGTCATAAGTCCGTGTACGCCACCTTCCCCATGCCCTGCTGATGCTGAACCACTCCTAGTTATACGACCTTCCCTCACTGACGGTCTTCATGTTCAGTCATGTCGAGGCCCGTTCAGATCTGCTCCACTTTCTGTTGTTATGATTTTACTGAAACAGACCCACACACAGGTAGAAGTGGTGGCTTGTCTCATAGTTAGGAGCTGGTCAAACCTGTTTGAGCCGAGGTAGCACACGCCCATTGGCCTCAGCTGTGCACGGCTCAAACAACAGCCTGACGCTTTCTGTTTCACTCAAAAATAAACAGACAAGTACATTAGACAAGTTTTTATTATTCACAAGTTGTATATAACACACACATATACATATGTGTGTGTGTGTGTGTGTGTGTGTGTGTGTGTGTGTGTGTGTGTGTAATACGAAATATATGTGTGTGTGTGTATGTATATGTATATATGTATGTGTATGTATATCTATGTATGTGTATATGTATGTATATATATGCATCCTATTATACCTGCAGACTTAGTTCTGCTTTTTAACCGCTACAACATCTGTGTGGGTGTCAACTAATTTAAGATGCAATGCCATGAAAAAAAAAGTCTAAATCTAATTAGCATATAGGTAACGTGGCGACTTGTTTGGTTCTGTCGTACCTTTCTGTTAAGACTATAAGTAAAGGAAAACTCGAGTCAAAAATAGACGAATGATGACGAATGAGGTCCAGCAGCAGTTATCTACGAAGCCTGAGTTTGACGGGTACAGCAGGCGGCGGTGTGAGCGCTCAGGTTGTGGCTGTTATTAAAACACGAAGAAGAACTAGTGGCAGACGAAGAAGAACTAGTGGTAGACGAAGAAGAAGAAAACAAACAGTTGCGGAGGTTTGACGCGGTTGATGCGATGCTGCGGGAGCAGTCTAGATTAGCGGTCCATTTGCTCGTTTAATGCGGCCTCATGGCTGCAGTGCGGAGGATCCGTTCGTGTTTCCCGCTCCTGCAGCCACGCTGTCACGGAGCGACGCCGGCGACCCGCACACCCCACCACGCTGCGGCTCCGGGCGCCTTCTGGCCGAGACGCGCGTCTCCGCTAACCTCCAGGGGGCTCGCGCTGTCCGCGAGCAGGCCGACGGCCACAGGCGACCTGCCCGGCGGCCATCGGACGCGGGTGTCACGGGAGGATGAGGCGTTCATGGAGGACAGCGAGGTGGAGGAGCTGTTCCTGCAGCAGACTCCAGCCCTAGGAGACGGGCGCCACCGGGTGTTCATCGTCCACCCGGACGTCAAGTGGGGGAGCAGGAAGCAGCATCTGACCACCGGTAGGACAGAGCACGCAGACGGGACGGTGAGGGTCGCATGAAGGGTTCCACTAACCGAGGCGTGTCGTCTCTAGCTGAGCTGATGATGGCTGAGGCTGTGGGGCTCGTCAACACTCTGGACAGCTGGACAGTGGTGGACACCGTCATCCTCTCCACCAAAACACCACAGAAGAAGAGGATATTTGGCAAAGGCAACTTCCAGGCTCTTACAGGTGGTACTAACTTTCAGGGAGGACGTATTTGTGTGAGTTAGATATTAATAAAACCCGTCTTTCCTCAGAGAAAATCAGACAAACCGCAGGAATCACCGCCGTGTTTGTGAACGTCGAGCGTCTGTCTCCTTTGTCTGAGGTGAGCGTGGTAAAAACCCTCTGTCTGGGTTTTGTGCCCTGATGTAACCTTTTGTCATCTACGCAGAGGGAGTTTGAAGAAGCCTGGGGAGTCAAAGTGTTCGACAGGTACTCAGTGGTCCTGCACATCTTCCGCTGCAACGCCAGAACCAAAGAGGCCAAGTTACAGATCTCTCTGGCAGAGATTCCGTTGCTAAGGTTACTGGAATCTAAATAACTTATTAGTTCATACTGCTATTTAGTGCAGTTAACGATCATATTAATATTGATTAAATGTTCTTGTTGTGGCAGATCTCGTCTGAAAAATGAAATTGCAGACTTGGATCAGCAGGGTGGAGGCTCCAGATACATCGGCGGTTCAGGTACTGTTTCTGTAGTGGGGCTTTAAATCTGCTGAGCCGGTTGAAGTGTATATTTTTACATTTGGCGACTCCTCGCAGGCGAGACTCTGTTCGAGGTGCAGCAGAGGCTGCTGAAGGAGCGGGAGCTGAAGCTCCGCGCCGCGCTGGAGCGCCTGCGGAGCAAGCGGCACCTGCTGCGCTCCCAGCGCCAACACAAGGAGTTCCCCGTGGTCTCGGTGCTCGGATACACCAACTGCGGTGAGCGCCGCGCGGCGCCGCGTGCCACCGCGCGCCTCTGCCGGCGCTCACGTCTCCTCTCCGCCACCAGGGAAGACGACGCTGATCAGGGCGCTGACGGGCGACGCCGCGCTGCAGCCCAGGGACCAGCTGTTCGCCACGCTGGACGTGACGGTGCACGCCGGCCTGCTGCCCGGCCGCGTGGCCGTCCTGTACGTGGACACCATCGGCTTCCTCTCCCAGCTGCCCCACCAGCTCATCGACTCCTTCTCTGCCACCTTGGAGGACATCAAGCACTCGGTGAGCGAGCGCTTGGCGTGACATAACCAGGGCCGGTCAGAGCCCAGTGAACCGACCGACCGTCTCATGCTTCCAGGACCTGCTGCTTCACGTCAGAGACGTCAGTCACCCAGAGACCGTGAATCAGAAGGTGAACGTGTTGAACGTCCTGAAGAACCTGCGCGTCCCTGAAACGCTCATCAGCTCAATGATAGAAGTCCACAATAAAATCGACCTTGTTGATGAGTAAGTAAAGCTGCTGCTAAAAGCCTAAAGTTTGATTTATGTTGAGAAAAGGATGCGGTCACAACTGCAGAGCATTTCTTGTTTTTTTTCCTGCAGCTACAGGCCAGCGGAGGCCAACGCGCTGGCCATATCTGCCCTAGAGGAGCGAGGCCTGCAGGAGCTGAAGGCAGCGGTGGAGGACAGGATCCTGAACTGCACGGGGAAGCGCGTGGTGGACCTCCGCGTCGACCTCAGCTCGCCTCAGCTACAGTGAGAGCCCGCTCGCGCCACCCCTTCACCGAGTGACAGCGATCTTACATTCCCCGTGTCCTCCTTCCCAGGTGGCTGTACAAGGAGGCCGCCGTTCAGGACGTGCAGGTGAACGCAGACGAGGGGTCGGCCGTGGTCAAGGTCATCATCAGCACGGCGGCGTACGGACGATACAGGAAGCTGTTCAGCGGCGGATAGTACAAGAACCTGACCCAGAGCTCAGACGCGTTTATGCACTGTAGTATGTATTAAAAGATAGGGGATTCATTTGCAAAAGGATGGGAAACATTCTTGTTAATATTAAAGTGGAATCACGTATAATAAAATGGAAAAATAACAAGATATAAAAGCTGTATCAGTGGAATCAGTTCACAGCCATCTGGGTCTTTATCTGACTGCTGTTCTTCTGGAGCAGTTTTTGGTTCAGTGCGATGACCAGAGGGCAGAGTGGAAGCGGCCCCACAAAGTCTCCTGCGATGATGTTCAGGCTCTTGGGCTCCGAGCCCGGCATCTGCTCCTCCACCCATTCCCTCAGACGCTCCCAGTTGCTGAAGGTGAGCGTGCGCAGGGACTCCTTTGGGTTCTGGGCGATAAAGGCCCTGTCAGCCGTCAGGTTCAGGCCGGAGACGAAGAAGCTGTCTGTGTAAAGGAAAACGAGCACAACGTGTTTCACTGTGAACACTCCTGACTGATTTAACGATGGGACGTGATGCCTCACACTGACCAGGACGCCCCAGGTCCTGGTGCCAGTCCAGGTAGCTGATGACTCCTTGTGCCGTCCTCTGATTGGCCCACAGGTACGGGACGGCCGGCCACAGCTCCTGGTGTCTGGCTGCCGCCTGCGACTCGTAGGACACGATGACCTGCTGACCAGACGCCCACAGGCTCCGCAGGGTCAAGTCTGACTGCTGCGAAGGGCAGACGGACACGATGAGGCCCCGCTTGGCGTTTATTACCTGAACCGGCGCCACGCGGGCACACCGACCTTGCGGGGACAAAGTTTTGAGCCGAACAGCTTCTTGAGGGACCGGATAAAGGCCTCGTGGCGCTTGTCGTCCATCCCCTCGAAGTGGCTGCAGGCGAGGATGACGACCTCCCTCGGGTGAGACTCGAGCCAGGTGGCGACGGACAGAAGGGTTTCCTGTGAGGGGAGGGCGTTTACTGAGAGGAGCCGCGAGCACCCGCCGCGCAGCGTCGGCCGCTGGGGTCCGTGAACTCACCACAACGGTGAGATGCGTGTATATGACGTGTGTGAAGTACAGGTCGCTGGACGGGTCGTTGGGTTTGTGAGCAATGCGGAGATCAAAGTACCGGATGCCCAATGAAAGCTGCTCCTCGATGCTTTTATCCTAATGAGAAAGGAATTCAAATACAGTAAAATAATGTTTTATAACGTTTTACATTTGTAGAAGAAGAATTAAATTCTACAAGCCACGTTCGTACCTGCGTCGTTGACCATTTAAATATGAGCGGCCTGGTGAAGCAGTAGAAGAGTCTGTCCAGAAGCCTGAAAAGGTTCGACTCCGACCGCACCAGCGGCGAGTTGATGTCCAGACAGTAGCTCATGGCGTCGTGGCTTCCTGTCAACACGCACGTGAAGTGACACTGAATGTCCCAATCTCTGTTTCCCGCGCTCAACAGAATCTAAATACACAATGCACCTTGCTGCTTTGCTTTTTTTTGAATGTTAAAATCGTTGCGTGTGGATCTGATCTAAGGAAGTTCTTCACCTACACCTTGAATACACCGAACTAGCCACTTAATTGGTTCCGGTCTAATTTAGGGGATCGGGCACAGGTACCGGGTATGGCCAGGTCCGTCAGGGGAACGTCCCACAGCTCCTCGGGTAGCGCTGACATCCAGTCCTGGTAGCCGAGCTCCATGTTGCACGCGCACACACCTGCAGGAGACTCACGGAGACCAGCAGGTCTGGAATTTACACCTGAAAAGTCCAGTTGGACCAGTCATCATGTGACCGGTTCCCTCTTCCTTAAACTCCTTCTTCCTGATTCCTCTGTGATGTTGACTGACAGCTTCAGCGCTGCGTCACAGCTGCGCCGCTATCACGGGACAAACGTGGTGTTGTATCGTATCGACCTACAGTATGTGCCACCAAACACATCTTCGTTATTTTTGCTTAAAATACCGGTAGTGAAGTGGCTGATGACGTACGGCAAAGGGGCGGGGCTAATCGGAATAGAAGAAGGTTGATCTTAAATTAGTATTAGTAAAGTATTAATAAATTAATTAATACATTTTTGTGCTTATAAAATATTTCCACTCTTTTTTAAAATAAATTTCCCACTTTATATGAAGCCTAGGTGCTGGAGTTTTACCTCAGCCTGGTTCTCTACCAGTGCAGTTCCTTTACTACTATCAGTCCTACTGATCCTGGAGCCTCTAGCTCAGACTCGTTCCAGCTTCTTGGTTGTGTCTCTGCACACCTTCTTTCACAGAATGAATGGGTTCCTGCCTGGGGGCATTTACAGCCTGTTCCTGCACTGCAGGCAGGTTTCACCAGTGATGCTGTCGACGGTCTTGCTGAAGCAGTTGCTCCGGTTGAGCTACAATTCCTCAGTCCCTCCAATAAATTATTTCCATTTCTGTGTGCTGACAAAACAGGGATTAAGGTCCTTTGACCAAATGCTGACTAGCACTATGTAGCTGATAAACCCCCGTCATTATAGAGTGATCTGACCCCAGAAAAGCTGTTTAGACACATGATGCAATGCAACCTTTTGTGTTGAAAAGAGCATGACACCACAAAAGTTTGAGCTGTAGAGCTGAACTTTCCCTGTGACCGAAAACACCAAAGACACTGACAATTTGGTGCAGATGGCAAAATCAATATGTATAGAGAAAAAGAGTTTGGCAGTGATAGCTTAAAGGAGAACATCAGGTCTGAATGGTGAGCAAATAACACAAAGGGTTTGCTTAAAAATGCTAGTTTATTGGAAAAGCTAAGTCCCACAGGCACAGCGGTGCAGGATTATTTCATATCAAGGCCTAACATGTCAGAGTCAGATAGAGGTTAAACAGTCAGGGCTGGGTTCATGCAAATAGATTTTCCATGCATTCTGCATAAGTCTTACATTCTCTAAATCGCTATATATTGCAGTGCTAGCGTTTTAGTGACTGGTGGAGCTTGATACTCACTAAGTGATACTTATAAAAGTCTGTGTCCTGTATTTCGCTTATATATGTGCTCTTCGAATACGTTGTGTAGATCTGCGGTGTCATTATTGCTTAGGTCACGTAACATAAAACTGAGCGGCTCGTGAAAACCGAGGACGATACGTTGCATAAATAGGGACAAACAAGTGTGGCCTCAAATACCAAAGAGCCTGATTCCAAGCAGCATCCACACCCAAATGTACACTTCCCCACCTCCGCTGTGCACTTAGCACATAATGAATAATTCAAGTACTTGAGTTTTCTACCGACAGTGTTGCACTACATGCTGTGATTCACATTTTGTGTAGGATGATGCAAACCGCTGCAGTCACGAGGACCATTTGAGCAGTTTCTCGTTCAGCGTAACGACAGTCGGAGCGAAGTTGCTCTCTGTGATAAAGTCCCCGGCGATGATGTTGAGGGAGCCCACCCTGGAGCCGGGCGTCTGCTCCTTCACCCAGCTGAGCAGCGCCGGGTATGTGGACATCACCAAGTCCTTGAGCGACTCCGTGGGGTGAGTGCAGATGTATTTCAGATCCTCCGTCAGATTGATCCCGGTGACGAAGAAGCCCCCTGAGACACGACAGGGCGTGAGCGGACTGCAGCTTGGGGCCGCGCGTCATAAACGACCGGCCAGCGGCCCCTTACCTGGTCTGCCATGCTGCTTCCTCTGCTCAAACTCCTCGATGAGGGCCTCGGCCTTGCATTTGTTGGCCCACCAGTAGGGGATGTGTGGCCACAGGTCGCCGTGGCAGCTGACGATACTGTGTTCATAGGACACAACCACTTGGTAGCCCAAATCCCACAGGTTTCTGAGAGTTAACGCTTCCTGAAATCAACACAATATTTAAGCTCAGTTTGGAGGATAGTAAATATTCTAAAAATGGGTCACATCTATTTTCAGTAGTGAAGCTGTGTCCTTTAGGTTTTACTCTTTACTATTTTTAGCTGTGGATCAATCCACATTTAAGGTTTGGATTTAGTGATGATTCAATGCAGCTGAACTGGGTCCATGAAATACCTTTGTTTATTATAATGGAGACATAATCTGGATAAATCAAATCATACCGTCTTGGGACAGAGTTTGGAGGCGAGTATGTTGCGTATGCTCGTGAGCAGCACCATGTGAAGCTCTGGGGTCACGGCGAGGAAGTGGCTGAAGGAGAGGATGACCACTTCTCTGGGGTGAGCGTCCAGCCACTCTCTTATTTCCATTAGGACGCTCTGTCGGGGAAACACACGCTGCCGTTTAGACCGCTTCCTCAGCAGCACCCAGTGCTTTGACATAAAGCTGCCAGGGGCGTATTAAAGGTTTATTAGCGCCCGTGGAGGTCTGCCGCTGAACGCTGAACGGCAGCTGGGGATGGATGAACGTTCATCCCCGCTCTCGTAGACAAACACATCGATGATTTAGGAGACGCGCATGAGAAAGCGCTGAGCTGAGCTGCATAAAACCTCCAGGATTACCACCGAAATGGAGGTTCAGAAGACAGATGATAAAACACGTAGCGCCATTTACATCAGGCCATAAAAAGTAAAAGGATTGAACATGTCCCTGCAGTGATGAGCGCGTCCCACGTGCAGTATTTACCTCCACAGTGAGCGTGGTGTAAACGCCGTGGTAGAAATACAGATCGCTGGAGGAGTCGTTGGGCCTGCGTGCGATTCTCAGGTCGCAGTATCTGACCCCGCAGTTCAGCTGCTGCTTTATGGTGTATTCCTGCCAGACACACACACACACACACACACACACACACACACACACACACACACACACACACACAGCTTGCAGAGTTCACCGTGCACCGTTCTTATCCTGACCTTTGACCCTGCCTGTCTGTGACACATTACCTGCGTTATGGCCCACTTGTACACAAAAGGGCGGATGAGGGGCTTCATGTACTTGTCCAGCTTTTGCAGCATGTCTGGCTGAGTGAGGTCGACGGGGGAGCCGTCGTTCGTGTCCAGACAGTAGGTTATTGCATTGTGGCTGCCTAAATGGGGCGAACACAGAGATTACATCAAGTAAAAATAGGCGATGTTTTTCCTTTGCTTTCCTCATGCGCCAGGATGTGGGTGCATTTTTCCTCAGGAGCAGCGCACCGGGCTCTAAAAATAGAAGCCCGTGCTGCGATCCGTCAAACTCCGCAGACGCAACAGCAGCATCCACTCGCACCCTCCGCCCCACGATCCGCTTCAGTGGATCTAGCGTGTGCCGTTACGGCGGCCTACCCGGGATGGCCAGGTGGTACAGGGGGGTGTCCCACAGAGCACATGGCAGCTGAGACATCCAGCTCTCCATCGGCAGCTTTCTCAGGCTCGGTTCGCTCTGAGCGGACGTGATGACCGAGGACATGCTGAGCTCCGGCTCCAGCACCTGCACCTGCGCCGCCGGGAACACAAGCGGCTTTAGACACATTTACATAGTGTTTGCACGTCAGGGCGCCGCAGCTTAAACTGAAACACATGTTCGTGTCAGCATTCAAATCACCGGTAGAGACGATGAGCAGAAAACTTCAGGACCACATACAATGACGTGAGAGGTGGAGTCCCGTTTAGCGCTCACTTACTTGATCAAACTGCTGCTGCTGCCGCCGATGATGAAACCGGCGGAACCGGCCACGACACCAGAACGCGGAAATGCGACGACTGCAGCTACACGAGCGACCCGGAGGAAGCCGTCCATCCCGGCGTGGCGGAACATGTCATGGCTGGACATGAAACATGCATGATGTGATCCGGACAAAAAGCGCGTGCGGGTCCCTGCCCGGCAGCTCAGTGCGGGTACCTTCTACACCTGCGTGGCCCGGGATGGCGAGGACGGTGGGCCGGGACCGGAACATGCTCGCTTCGCCTCTCAATTGTCCATCCCGACGGCATAATCCACGCGTGATCCGCCCCGTGTCCTGCAGGCGCGCGACGCAGAGAGAGTCCCCGCGATGAGCCCGGGCGCGCGTCGGTGCCGCGAGGCGCAGCGGCGAGCGGGGAGGGCGGCACCGCGCCGCGCCTGCTGACGGATCAGCAGATGCGGAGGCTCTCATCTTAAAGAGCCCGGCGGAATATCGGAGGGTGATTAATGACAGCGCGCGCGCTGATACGGGCGCTGGACACTGTCCGACACAACCTACTCACTGCAGCGCGTAACAAACCTACCAAAGCAAAAGCGGCCGCTGCTCGCGGCGAAACGCTTGATGAGACGTCACTAAGGGGGCGTGGTCGGGTTACCGGTTCAATTACAACACCTTTACACGCGCTTTTATTGTCTTGAGCCATTGCATGACTAGTAGCCAAAAACTTGAATAGGGCATCTTCAATACTGCTATACTGTATATTAGACGTCTGCCAATGCCACAGTCTGGATAAAGCATCAACACAGTGTCAGCTGTCATTCGTCTTGATATATTGTATCAGAGGTTCACCTCTGCTCAGAAACAGGCTTCCTGAGGGGAAGCTGATTGTGCAGGCTGTTTGTTTGTGAACATATACATAGTCAGGTGTTACCAAGCTATGTCAGCAGGTCAATAAAGCCTGAAACAGCACCGACCAGTGCAGTGAAGCGAACAAGAGGCTGCTCCAGCCTCATGGACCTCAGATGGAAACACACTGTGTCTGTTCTTTGCTCTGGTCTGGAACTAAAACATCCTGAAAGCTGCTGTAAACGTGGCTCACATACATACAAACACAACCTGCCCTGTTTCCCCTGATTAATATGACTATAGTGACATCTAGCTTTTCATCAACACAACCTAAAACTGTAGCGCTGCTCTGAGTCATTTACTTTTAATGTGCAGAGCCATGAAGTCATCAATCGGTTATTTTGAAAACTTTATTTGAAAAAAAACAAACTAAACAAACAACACAGCATTTCCCGTACTGTTTTAATACAAATGCAGCTCAACATGTTATTAAAGTGTGCACCAGTTTTGGGGCTTTACGATCCATTTCAGTCAGTAGTGTTTGTTTTTGGCTGCGTGGACACATACAGCATATACTTACAAAGCCGAACAGATTAACCAAACACAATGCGTTGACACAGTACTTGTTTATCCTGCACCTGACTGTAAAGAAATATGATACACAATCAATGTGCTGCACATGATGAAAGTGAAGCACACTTCAGTGCATGGCTCTACTGGTTTCATTTCTAAGTCTGGTCCTTTATTACAGCAGAGTGTGCGAGAAGTGTCATGTGTCACCTTGGCGTAAGCAGTCTGGCTCATGGAACAGCTAGTATTGCATTCCCAGGTTAACCAGCCTGTGGAGCTGCCGCCGGTCTGAACCCGACCGCTCTTCCTGTGTGTCGCACATGAGGCGACAGATAAAATTCCGTTTTCTCCTCATTCATTTGAGAAGCTGGTTTGGCTTTGTGCTTCATCTGTGGTCTGCTCGTGTTAATGAGAAGCACCACTAGGCAATTTTGGGTTTACCCAAGTTATCATTGGCAGCTCAACATTACACCTAATTAAGAAAATAGTAGATATCGAACTACAAAACCATTTCTTTTGTGATCACGTGTCGCAAGGTTTCAATTATGAACGTGGTGATTTCAATTCAATTTCTTTCACAGCCTTGTGTATAAACACTGGAAGTGAACTGAACTGGCCTCATAATTGACAACAGTGACAGTTGTGATGCTAAAAGGTAGCTATCTGATCCAAGATGATTAGGTTTTATTTGGCCTCTGCGTTTGAATTTCTGGTGACACAGATATTCAGTAAAGTGGAAGGAGCACTCAGTCGTTTGCATCGCTACTTGAAAATCCATCCCAATACTTCTAAACAAAAGCAAACTGCATTTGTGTGTATGGGAACATGAGTGTTCAATTCAACGTAAGACCAGCAACTAACGAACAGCAGGCATGATAATCTCAAAGGACTGACAGTTTTGTTCACGTGATACAGAGCTGTGTTTCTTGTGAATCTTAAAAATATCTTTTATATTTCTTCTGCTTCATGTCTACAGCACCGTTAGTACAGAGTCTTGGTCCGGTCCCTGATTGAGATGTGTTCAATGAGGTGGCCTGGCACTTAGGAAGACGGCCAGAGTTATGAGGGAATGTAAACAAACAGCTGTCACCTTTGCATGGGATGTCTGGAACCCAGAGGCTGTTTCCCACGACTCACCCCTTTCCTCTGACTCTCTGGCTGTGGCAACCTTCCTTTGGCCTCTGGCTCAGAGTCACTGAGCTCCAGGTCGGGACAGTATCCGTCACTGTCCTGGTACGATCGCATGCCTTTCACTTTGTGTTCCGACACAGGTTTAGCCCAGAGTCGCTCCTTGGATGAGCCTTTACGGGACAGTTTGTCAGAAATTCGCAGGTCTTCGGTAGTTCGTACCAAGTTTATGGTCGCCTCTTTGAAAGACCTGCCAAAGTGCTCCATGGCAGCCTTACGGAAGCTGCTCCTATTCAAAGTCTCGCTGGAAGCATCCTGGCCACTGGGCGTCTGGACAGAATCGTCTTTTGGAGCCACAAACTTCTCCAGGAGGCCGTTAGATTTGGGTATGCACACTCTGTCTTGGTCCAGTTTGCCTTTGTTCTTGGAGGAGTGGCCATGGAGCGCTGCATGCAGGGCTAAAGGCTTGCCAGTTGATTTGACAGGTAAAGATGGATTGTTCAGGCGGCTGGAGGAAGACAGTCGGCCGTTGGGGCGCTCCTCTCGCCGACCATGTCCGTGCAGCTGAGGCTTCCCCTGCCCCAGCCCCTCGCTAGCAGGTTCAGCAACATTCCCACTATTGTCTGGGCACAGTGGCCCGTTACCAGATTTGGAGCTGAGACTGCCATTACCAAGAGCTGAGGTTTTGGGCATTTTCAGCTTGAGGGTGATCCTCGGAGGAGCGCGAAACAGCATGCTCTCCAGTGGTGACGAAGCAGGGAGCCCTTAGGAGGCAGGAACACACACAGAACTCAGCTGACTCAAGTCACACTACACGACTTTAGCACACAGACAATAACAGACAGCTCACCAGCAGATATCTCCTGGTTCATGAGCTTCACATGCAAGTTGAACATTTGCTCCTGGGCTTTACTCTGCAGCAGCTTCAGCTTTTCTCGTCGACTCACCATGTAGCACAGATTCCTCACCTGCGGAATGACACAAAAGTGTCACGTTTGCTTTACTGCCACACCATCATATGTTGTGAAATCCACAGGCATTATCTGAAGTTCCAAGTAATCAGTCATAGTATATCTCATGTTCAAAAGGTCAATGGCTGCAGTGCATGGATCACAGACTTGCGTCTATGAGGAAAGGTCTACATCAGGTTTGTTTTTCCATTCTCCGGAACCCAATCTGCAATTTCTTACTACATGATACAAAGTCTGTGTAAGTCTGTTTTTTCAGTTTTTAAATAAAACATTTGAATTACAAAAATAAACATCAAGACATGAGTGAGTCTATGAGTCTAGGCCAAAGGTTCAAAGATGTGTGCACATGGTGGACAACCACATCAGCCAATCTGTTAAATACAACCTTTATAAATTGACTAACTCCTTGAAATAAATTCTCATAAATCTCTAAAAACCAATACAATTATGTAAACAAATATTAGTATGTGCTGAGAGATATGCAAAAAAATATCTTGCCTACACACTAAAGGTGACAATACTGCAGTAAAACAAGCACCCACCCTTTCCAGATCTTGTCGCAGGTGCATGAACATCCGCATGCGTGTATGGATGCTGTCCTCCTGAGGCTGCAGCACCAGGTTCCCCTCCTCCTCCTTAGGTGGCAGCAGAGGTTTGTTAAAATTACTTTTCCTCTTGAGCTTCCAGTACTGATAGATGAAATCGGCCAGGCACTCGGAGAGGCCGAGGAGCGGGGCCAGCTCCTCCAGCTGAATGAGTGAGTAGAAGTCCTCCTCCAGCTGCTGCAGCCTCTGAGCCCGCTGGCCCACCTTCCCCGCCTCGGTGGAGGGTTTGGAGCGAGCTGGGCTCACGCCCGTGTCCCCAACTTTAAATTTGCTGTGCTTGAGGCAAAAAGACTTGAACTTGACTTCATCCCCTTCATCCAGGATGGTCTTCATTTCCAGGCTGTGCTCAAAAGCGCATGTCACATGGAAAGGAGTGGTGCAGTTCTTCACAGAGCACTGAAAGCAGAATGAAACAACAGGTTTTATATTTGCATTACCTTCAGCCAAATACTGGAAATATCAGATTGAGCAGCAGGGCTCACAAAATATTGTATTAGTGTGACGTACAGTGGTTAACACCACCTCAACAATGATGATGATGATAATAATAATAATTATTATCATTAGTTCAATTATAATGCCTTTTCAGAATCGGTTACCTTCAGACAAAGTTAAAATTTGTATCAGGATTTTCAGCTACTCTGCATATTCAGCATATCTTTAGTTATATACAGTACTATTTATTACTGTTATATTTGTTATTAGTGAGTGCACAGATTCCCACTGACCTGGATACATGCACCGGTCTTCAGTTTGCACAGGCTGCAGATGAGTGACCAGCGGCTGGGTGGGATGTGAGAGACCTTGGTGATGGGCTCCATCCTCTCGGGACAAGCGATGCTCACCTGCAGAACAGCAGAATGGCTAGAGATCTGGAGACGTAGAGCTGCTCAAAGAGATTGAAAAGTTCTTGTGCCTTTACCTCTGGGATCCACAGGGCACAGCTGACATGAGCCCACTTGGTGCCTGCACGTGTAGCCTTCATTGCACCCCCCTTCTGGGGACACAGAAGGCACTGTGGATCGATCCCCAGTACACATGTCCGGCACAGCCAGTTTCCGACAGGCACTTTAACTATGCCGTAGCAGGCCTGTGGGCAAAGCAGTGAATAGCACTGGAGACATTTACGTATAACTGGCACATTGATTGTCAAAGTCCTTATTGAACGGAGGAGAAAAGAGAAGCTCATGTGCAGCCTGTGTACTTCCTTACCTGGTGCACACAGATGTTGCACTTGTCACAAAACACCATGTCATTGCCTTCTTCGCTGTCAGGGGAGCGGCACACGTCACAGATGACATCCTCGTCATATTCAATCCCCAAACCCTCCACTGTCTCAATGGCATGGTTCATATTTTCGTGGCACTGTCTCTCCAGGGCCTCTATTGCTCGCTCCATTGTCAGTTCATCTATGGGCCGCTCTCCTGGAGGACAGACAGGACGTTGCCACACATGGCGGGAGAAATGGACAGCAGACAATGTTATGACTTCATCAGCTGAAATCTTAATGCACTTTAACATTTATGTTCACAATAATGATGAATGTAACTGAACACATCTCTCCCCAAGAGAGAAATTAAATTCATAGTGAAGAAATCCATCACACTCCAGCGTCTTACCCATGCAGCCCAGCTCTCTGTTGAGAGCTTGCAGCCAGTGGAGGTCCATATCATCCAGATCATAGCGACCCATGGCCTCTGCCAGCTCTTTGATGTTTATATAATTTGGTTCTGTTGAGTCCTGGGTCAAACACTGGATGGGGTGGGTGTAAAGCACTTCCTTCGGCTTATCTGTAATAATTCTGAACATGGAAGACAAGCCTTTCAGTGATGTGGTTTATTCTGCTCTGTTCTCCTGGGAACATTAGTGTTACCTGACTGACGGCTCTGGGATGGTGTCTGGACTCACTAGCACCTGAACCCCCTTCTCCCACTCCTGTTTCCAGGTGTCTGCCAGAAGATAATAGTCCTCTGGGGACACATGGTGGGAGTCGGGCAGTTTCATAGCACTGATCAGGTCTTTTCTGAACACCTGCAGGAAAGAGAGTCAGTTACTCACAGACACTTCATGTGTGACATTCAGGTCAGAGCCTCCCAGTGAGGGGTACTTACTTCAGCCGGTTTCTTCTGCATGGAGATGGGGGTTTCAGATTTATTCCCATATTTGTTGGACGAGCAGAAAGAGGTTGAAGGACCTAAACAAAAGTAAAAAAAAAAACGTAATTATGAAAAATATTTGTGAGAAAGAGTGTGACTTAGGTTACAGGGTTTCTTGAACATACTCTCATTGTCAGAACTGTCGCTGCTGCTTGAAGACCTGAGACGTTTCATCCTGTAACATCCTGCAGACAAAAAGAGAAAGATGACAGTCAAAGTAGGTAAATAATATATAAATAGCAAAGTATAAAAGAAAAAAGAACTTAGGTTTACTCACCATAAATTTTAAATTAAAAACCATGCTAGTCAATCGTGATGAGTCCTTACTCACAACTCAGTTGCTGCAAATAGAGAGAATACTGGTAAATGTGTAGGAAAACAACTTAAGCCTTACTATGAAAAGTCGATTATATTAAGCTGCTAACAACATCAAGCCTTGATGTTTAATGGCTCAGTTCAGAGCCAAAGCCAACATAGACAGAATAGCAACAGTATGTGGCTTCGGCCTCCTGAGCCGCTGGACAGCTCATTAGCAGTTTTTTAAAAAACAGTGCGTCTCAACATACAGTACGCTGTTTCATCAGACAGGATATGCCTCACATTCCCCATGGGGGGTTGGGGGGGGGGGGGTTCAGCTCCACGGCACAGTACAAGGTAAAAAGGCTCCAAATAGTTACTTCTTCTGATTAGCTCAGCTGGAGCCTCAGTAAACCGACAGCGACGCACACTTTATATTTTAGTCGGACAAACTGCTCTATAATAAAACGCATTATACTGCGTTCATCTCTGCTTCCGTCACACACTCAAAACTGACATAAACAAGCCTGAATTAGAAGTATTGTGAAGTTTGGTTGTTCGCCAATGTAAACAATCCATCACTTAGGTACGGTTGTAGATCATTATTAGTTGATACGCATTTATTATTTTTAACCACTTTGCATCGGACACCTCCAGACGTCTTGGCTGAGACAGAGCAAGAATCGCCGGTGAGGGGCTGCAGGCTGCGAGCGGATATGACGTCACGCGTTCACGTGTTTGATTTGAGGTTTTAGTGGAAAAAAACAAAAGTGCGAGCACACCGACGCGGCCGCATTGACGCCGCTGGTTGCCTCCAGCAGCGTGTCGTCTCCAATGTGCTAATGACCGGGCGAACCTTAAAAAGGTCGACCCGTGAGCAGCCCACAGCGCAGCCCAGTTGGCGCCAAACGCAGTCGCGCGCACGCAGGCCTGCAGCGGTCTGCGCCGCAGCCTGTGGAGAAATCAAACATGGGCGCCACCGTCATACAAAGATGTCACTTCCTACTGCCATAAAGGCGAACGCTTCTACTGAGACGAGTCGCCTTTTCGTCAGCGTGGGGAACGGCTCGCTAGCAGAACCACTTTGAGTCAATACCCGCCGACATTTCCCAGCCGAGGAGGCAGAGAGGGCGCCTGCGGGAAGCATCGGTCCAGGGCTGAGCCTGGAACACGGAGCCCCAGTGAACACGCGAGCATATTGTTCACGTTCTGCCTCTCTTACCTCCGGTCCACGCTTCACTCCAACCACATATTAACCCCGGTTCGACTTCCGACATACACGTAAAATCAATGGCGCCGGTTGGGATATGCTTCAGATTTAGCTGGTGTGCCACCACACTGGGACTCTCCAGGGCTGCAATCTGTCCACCACCACGACACAACACCTCTATTGTACCGCGCCTCGCGCCCGGTCCTAGAACCCGCCGCGTTCCTGCAGCCTGGGTGCGCTCGATTTGCCCATTCGCATAAACCTGCCGCGCCACTGACGCCAATAATAACAACAAGGCAACAGATATACAGTCACACGCGTTCAGGCATTAGACAGCTTTAATGTGACGGTGGTTTATAAAACATCCGCGTGCAGAAACGACAAATAACAGGACACATTCATACGAACAAATGCTCTACAAAAATCCGGTACAAAAGATTTACAATTAGTCACAGTTTGTATGTTCCTCTTAAAGGCAAGTGTACACAAGTTGACAAACTGCATTTACAGATAAATGAGTCAGCGAGAATCTCTAGGAAATATTGGGTGAAGTCTAACGGTTTTGTATATCTGGAAAAAAAGCTGAAGTGAAAAATTGTGAAGTGGCTCAATGAGGAAGACAGCACATTTCTGTGAACTCACCAGTGACAACACCAACACCACCCGGCTTTACTGAAAAACAATCTGATAATCCACTGCAAGACTCCGGTTGTGCTCTTCTACAGTACACCAACTATCCACTATCTTGATGAAGGCTATTTATAAATCCACTCTTTTCAATCACCTTCTTCAGTTTTTGTTTGGGTAGTGCATCATAGCGTATAAATAGCATTACAGTTCCATCTGCCTTCCTATTCTGGTTATTTCTCTCTGCCTCGTCGGAGTATTAGTTCTCGTTAACCTGCACCTCCTCATCCCTTTCAAATGACACCATATGAATTGAAAACTACTCCAGATGATGTGCAACTGCAAGCAGTAGAAAGAAACCGGACAGTTCATCGGATTACAAAGGGAAACCAAATGTTTCCTTCAACTTTACTTCCTACAGTTACAGCTACACAACGGAATCACACATCTTTAAAAAAATTACAAAGAACATTAATTTGTTTTTTTACAAAATTACCAGCAAAGAATAGATATACATCAAAGCCTGGCATTCGTACCCTTGTGTCTATTCGGTAGAAACTGATCAATTCATTTAAATGAACAGCAAAATATACTAAACTTTCACATATGACTTTTGGCCTAACATATCTGTAGTTATTACGCCTACACAGCATGCTTCAAACATACAAATTTAAATAAACAATATTAACTAAACCACGCAAATGAATCCTACAGGAAACAATAATATAAATTTCATATAAAATATTTTCCCTCAGGGATTTTGTGCTTTTGCTTTCTCCAATGCAGTGACTGTTTCAGGCAGTAAAGAAAGCTTTAATAAAAAATAAAAAAACATTTACAGCAAAAACCTGTAATCACAATTAACAAAAGCAAAATGAGAGTCCGCAAAAATAAAAAGATTCAGCAAATACATTCATGGAAAGAAAAATATTCACAGCAGCTATGATTGATATGATTTTGTATCTTGATAGGCAGTTGCAATTGGTCTGTTGACAAATGGTTAATGATGCTTTGTATTATAAAGTCTCAGTCTGTCTGTGCAATTATTTGAGGCCAAAATAAAAAGGCAAATAGTTCATTGCTACAAATTCTTTTTAAAATCTACGTCTGAAGAAAACTTTGTCTTGATTTGTTCTCCTGCTTCACAAGCCCATCTGCATGTCAGCGAAGTTGAAAAAGTTGTCCACGTCTCGAGATGACGAATCTTTGTCATCAGAGACGAAAGCCTGTTGAAAAAGCACAACATGTTCTGTGCTGCTGTTTTCTAAGTGTGTGTAAAATGTAAAAACATACAAACGCTGCCAACCCAAAGTGATTACCTTTGTACCACTGAAAACTTCGTTGGCGATGTTTTTGCAGGCTTCTACAACTCCGTCACCATTCAGCTCCAGGGCAATGACGGGACCTTTAGCAGTGAGGGATGAAGGTCACAATTCTAAGTTACAGTAACAATCCAAACTCATGTTTACACATGTATTTATAATAAATATGGGATTTCCTGTTTAATGCAAAATCGTATTGAATATACACAGGCTTTCTTAAAGATGTATCAAACGGTTACTGTAAGCTGTCAGTCTCTAGTGTTGTCATAATAAAAAACATGAGTAAATTGGCCACAAGAGTTTTCTACTTTTGAATGTAAAGCTACACTAAACTGTCACTGGAGAGGGAAATAGATGCTTTAAGAATTAAAGCAGAAGAAAGACAACAGGAACAGAACAGAGCAAGTGACATAACATGACATCAGTACCTGTTTTTTCTGCTACTTCATACATGCAAAATTACCTTTGGTGATCCAGTCCACCAGATCGTCTGCACTGTTGTGAAACACCCTCTTCACATCTTCAGGTCGCATGGACACTTCCTTTGTCTGGATTAGCACAAAACCTTTAGCGGTCACCTGTAAATATGGAATAAAAATGCCATAGAAACATTTAGACGTTGTAGAAAAGGCTCCAGCCTGTATTGACTAACTGTCTTTACTCTCCCACAAGTGGATCCAGTCTCATGCTTATGTGATCGAGTAATGCATATTTTGGAAACAGCTCAGACATAACTGGAATGTGCAAGTAGCAACAAAGTCATCTTATGAAGGAGGCGTGGCGCTTCAGATAAAACAAGATCTCATTTAAGAATCAAAGTTTCACAATATTTTCGTGAAACCTATGACTTCATGGCACAATTTCAATGTGCAGCTTGTCTTTCTGTGCAAAGTGTAAACACAGTTGAAGCATGACTGACTTCTCCCTAACTTCGATATAAATAGAAAGATGAATGCAGACATGTTATGTTTCAGTGAGTAGGCTATGATGCATCATTACCCTTTTTCCACTTACACATATTCATAACTTCTAACTTTATAACTTCTGGCTTTACACAAACCAAAGTCTCACCTCGTCAATCAGTTTGCGGGCGTTGGCGGTGGTGTACTCTCCAGCAAAGAAAACAAAAAGGCAGGACTCTTCACTGTCCTTACGTCTGCCTCCCTTTGTTAAAGGCACAATGCTGCGTGAGGGGTCGGTGGAGATTCGAACAGACTTGAATTCAGATTCTGGGTCCGGGGCTGGTACGTAATCCAAAACTGATGTGGCCTCCGGCAGCAGGCTCCAGTTATTCTCTCCAGACACTGGCGTGAAGTCGTGGATGTTGCTCCAGTTGTTGTTGAATATGCTGAGCCCAGCATCCTTAAAGTGGAAGGCCAGCTCGGGGTAGAAGTACTGAAAACAGCTGAACTTCATGCCAGTAGACGACTCGATGATGGGTTGTGTGGCACAGCACAAAAAAACCTCCATCTTTTTACAGTCCCGCGTGCGAAACTGCTGACAGGCCACCACGCACTTGATGTCCTTACAGTCTCTGAAGAACACACTGCCCTTGACAGGCCCGAGAACGATGCGGCAATTGACACAGTCATCGATGGTGATCGTTGCGGAGTGGTCGAATACATAGATGTTGCAGTTCTCACACTCTTGGATGACAAATTGTTGCCCGTCTAGTTTGCCAGGCAGTCGGCCCACAGTGACATCTTTGAGTCCAGTCAGCATGTAGTCTTTGGGGTCAACCTAGGGCGAAAAAAAATGCGTTGAGCATTTTTTAGTATACCAGTATGTACAGATTCCTATTACTCGGATGTAGTAACAACAGAGGCGTTTTAGTATCATGTTTCAGTACCATCCAAACCTTTCCCTGCATGAATTACATCCAGTTAGATTCAGTTACTTTCTATACCCAGTCCTTCTTCATTTGAGACAGACACTGCGCTCGTCTAATAATGCTTATATTACATTTAAGATGATTATTCTTTAAGTCAAAACGGAAGTTGAACTACTTCTTAGTCGACGCCCAAACTGTGAGAACAAACCATGTTAAGTGTGGTCAGCCGAACACTGAACTACGCAGGCTAGAGTAGTAATCCGATAATGAGATAATGCTGGGTACATGAAGTTATTTTAAAAGCTCAAGAGGGTTTGTGGACGACTGTTAATAATAAACACTCGCTGCATCCTGTGGCCCGTTGAGTAACAAAACAGCAGATCCGAGTGTGTCGAGGCTGTGTCAGGTTGCGCAATGGTTAAGCGCTCACCTTTAACCATTGTCGCAGCACAGGAAATCAGCACACACACATATAAACAGCACCATCAGATAGCAGGCTACAGGTTACAGATGCAGTGCAAAAGGGCCACCAGCGTCAACCCACTGATGCACCTAAGCATGCGTAAACCAGGTGCGGGGCTCGTTTTGTAATGTCTAAATTAAAGCGCGTCATTGCACCGCTTTGTCGCTAAATTAACATTGAGGCGAGAGAGCCGTATTTGCGTTGTTTGGCCTGATTCCAGTTAACCGACCGTCTTCGTTACCTTTTCTCTCTTGTCCCAGCTGTACTGCTTCGGAGCCTCGTCGGAGCTGTTGCCAAGGGGAACCGCGTTGCTTGTCGTCGTAGTTTCGGCAGTCGTTGCTGTCGGCGTACGATCCTCTTTTTCAGATGATTTTCTCTTGGATTTCTTCGAAAAGAAGCAACCCATTTTGGTTTTCGATGGCGACCTGATTAAGTACCTGTTCTATATCTAACGGTGACTTACAGAATGTAAAAAAGGTGAGGAAGAAGCTTACGTACAGTTTAGCGTTAGTTTTTTTTTTTTTTTTACCTTCCCCTTTCCCTGCCTAGTTTCACAACCAATAAATGCCGTGATATTCGTTACATCATCCAATCACAAACCGGAACGAAGTGACGGAGGCGCGTAAAAGAGGCGTGCACTCGTGAGGCGTTTACTAATAATCGTAAATAAACGTATTCATCCAATTTTGTGTTTATAGTGTGTACTTATGCCCGTTGTTAATGACAATATATCCTTACCCTACCTATGTACTCAACGTTTACTGTTATGTTTGGGACATATATATAGTTTTAACAACTGCTAAACGCTTTAAAACTTTTAAACGCTTTTATTTCTTAAAAACAGACAGTACATTATCTAATATATGTACGTGAAATTAGACCTCTGAGTGTGTCTTAATTAAGTTACAATTACACGTTGCATATGCATTGCATGTAACAACGATACTAACTCTGCGGTATTAACTGCTATTACCACGCTCCTACCACGGGTAATTCAAGTAGCCATTGAAATTGCTACATTAACGTGAAGGCACCGTTCTCTACACATTGGGCACACCCCTCTGGGCGTTGTCTTCGCCCAAAAAGAAGCTTATGAGCGAGCTTGTTAACTATATTTAAGATGCAGTAGAATGTTGAAAATAAAATTATATATATGTGTATGATGTATATATGTCTAATATATAGACATATATAGACACGCTAGGCCTATAATGAGGGTTCACAAGGATAAATATTAGTTGATTCCTCTTACATTCTCCTGCTGTCAGTCCAGTCTACATATCCCCCTTTCATTATGTGACAAATGTATTGTTGAGATTTAAAAAAACGTAGTAGAAGGTGTGTATTGAATGATTTATTTTGGGACTGTCTCAATAGCGTACAATGAACTTTACACAGCTTCTATTAAAACACTAAAGCAGTTAAAGAGCTGTGAAAGTGAGCAATGGTGGTAAAATCTGGTTATAAAACCACCTTTATATATTTTAAAGGTCAATAGCGCAGACAGAAACTAGTATTCTGACTCTGGATTTGTCACTGGATTAAGCTTCACGTAATCAAATGTTGTTTTGCAAGAGATGGTTATTAGGGCAGCTTCTCCCTGGATCGTCGTCGCACCCCCTCACACTGATCCCCCTGGTACAATCCCACCTCCCACCTACTCTCACCACCTCCACTTTATCCAAAGCAGAATGCTGAGTTTCAAACGGACCAGAACAGACCACGTGAGTTTCCTGTTTTGGAGAAGACCGAGCACAGAACTGCACAATCATCAGCCCCCCCAAAGTCAGTGACTCAGTGGGTCGTATCTCGGGCTCCGTGGCCTCTTTCAGTGACAGTGACTTGGGCAGCGCAGTCTCCCTCCCGGCAGCCTCCTCCTCCGCGCGTTGTACCTTTAAAAGGTTGAACTCGCCGGTCTGCGGTCTGGGAGCGCTCGTCTCAGCCGTGTGTTTACCTTCCAGGAGTGACATGGCACAGAGGCGGTGATCTGTCAGCAGCAGCAGCAGCATCCTGCACCATGGCCGCTCTCCCACGGCCCGAGCGGAGAGGAGCGCGCGCCGCGCTGCACGCGATGCTGCCCGTATGGATATTACTGAGCGCCGTGTCTGGGCTGAAGGCGGACGACGACGCGATGGAAGAACTTGCGACCGAGAAGGAAGCCGAAGAAAGTCACCGCCAGGACAGCGTGAATTTGCTGACATTCATTTTGCTGCTGACCTTAACCATTCTCACCATCTGGCTCTTCAAGCACAGACGCGTCCGCTTCCTTCACGAAACCGGGCTGGCCATGATATACGGTGAGCCTTAGACGGGGATTAGACGTGAAACACACACACACACACACACACACACCGT